>NC_052506.1:17501360-17801360 GCF_014356525.2 Nilaparvata lugens
AGTACTCATACAAATAGGAGTTGCTATCCTAATCAGATACATAATACATTTTTGATTAACAGTTCAGAATATTGAATATGGCAATTCAGAATAATCTATTCATCAAAATTAGTCTATTATGCCATCATTTAACACAATCTTTAATTTAATATTCGAAAAGAGGTGTGAACAAATCAATTTTTTTAGTCAACTGATTACGTTGTTGATGATACAGCTTCCTATGTATTATTTTGATTGATTATAATATGAATGAATTATATGATTCCATCAAATAGTAATTCTCTATACGTATACTTCTCACTTTTAGGTATGGTTGTTGTTATCGTCAATATTAATAGATAGATCACAATAATATATTATATGTTTATAGGGAAAGTATTGACACTAGTATTCCTAAATACTGGTTCCTCCAAGTATTTACTCTAAACAAATATCAATTAATGAATAAAGTTTCAACTTCATGTAGGTCTATTTGTGAATACTTAGTTGTTATCATCAGCCTATCTCAAGCTTCCAATAAATAATAGATCTGATTAGCAAACAAACTTTGCCTTACCTCAGAGTAACTAGTATGGTCTGAATGAAATCAGTGGACACCTGAGCCCTTGGTTAAAGATTTTGCAACTCTCAAATACCTAACATTGAACCTAATAATTATTTAAATCAATGGGAAAGTTATATCCCCATTTCTACTCCTTATACAAAAAGCTCTTACTTTGAACGCTCCCGAGAATATTTATTTTTCGGAACAAGTAGCAGAAGTCTTTTTTCAATCGGTTTCATCACAGTTATTTGCTGTCGCAGGTCAGACCTATTTTTAAAGCTCTGAAAGAGGTTTCAGAACATAATAGTAAGTATTTACGGACAATTGCGTATACAAAAATTATTACGATCCTCAACTGAAAGATAGGTGTTGGAATTCTCCAATGCACCATCTCTTCTGGTTGATTTCGGCTAAACAGATGAATCCCCGTTTCACTAGAATAGTTTTTTAATAAAAATTAGGACCAAGAAACTATAGTAAGGTCCACGAATGACAGTATTTGATCAACTTTGGTTTTGCTATCCTTGTCTATCATTCGACATAGCCGGTGGTACTGTCCTTTTCTAGGTCCACAACGATGCCAATTATGTTTTTGACAGTGTAGAAATATAATTAATGCAGAGAATCGGCATCGCTATTCTTCTATCTTTATCCACTGCCAATATAACGTGGACCTCACTATAGAAACTTTGTCAGGTTCTATTATGTATTGCGTTGATGCTTAGGCATTTGCGTAGCATGACCCTGTAATTTTACGGGCACATCAAACTAGCTGGATGGAGTGTTAGGTGTGAGTTGAAAAATCTATGAAAAAAATCGTAATAATAGAGTACCTGTATTGTTTTATTTTTACTCAATCATTAGTATTTGCAGTTTTTATAGCTCGAAACATCACAAATTCAACCTGGAGTATGGTTAAACCGTTGAAATATTATAAGGTATAGCTAGCTTTTTCTACTTCATAGAAATTACGTCAATAAATCAGCTTAAACTTAATCATAGAAGAAAGAAAAATAAAAAATAGATAAAAAATCTCATTACCCTTTTTGAATTGTTTCAAAATTGATGCCATTTTATATCAATTGAAAATGGCATCAATGTTGAAACATGTTATTAGATAATTCAAAAAGGGTACTGAGATTTTCTATTTTTCTTTCTATTTATATTACAAGTAGCCCTATACAGAAAAGAGATTAATCATAGAAGACTCAACTCAAACTGGCTTGTCTATAGTGAGATTTACTTTGAATTGTCAGCATCAGATCAATGGGAAGCATTTATAAGGAATGCTGACAGGTGTGTTATTGTGTTTGTATCTACAGCTGTTATATCACTTGTTGCAGATTGGTAACAACAATTTGAATGTTAGCAAAGGATGTTCTAGCAACGCCAAAGCCGGCAAATCGACTCATTTCATAATTCACGACACATTCGATGGTGAGTATTCATTTCCAATCATAAAATGTATGAAAAATAATTATTTAGATACTCTAACAACGCATTTTCATCCATCAGGTCATGTTTTATTATGTCAATTAACGTACTCTTGTGAAGGCCATATGTCGTCATGTAATGGTATTAATTGTTTTTCAAGTCAAATTCAAACTCATTTGCCTTACATTCATAAACAAATTGGCAAAATGCAATAAAAACAAATACAGAACAGAGTGGAATACTGGTTAATTATCAATTAGTATAGTCCTATCCTACGTGATGCAGAACATGAGTGGAATACTGGTAGGCTAAATTATCAAGTATTATAATCATATCCTACGTAAAAAAAATCGTATATTATGCCAAGTACGTAGAGTTTGCAAAATGCTAAATTACTATCCGTTACCTGCATCGTTGATTTTGGCTAAAGAGAAGTTTTAATTAGAGTGAGGTTGTCAATGCGTCAACGGTTGGTGGGGGAAAATATAGAGGCCAATTAGTAGAAAAATTATATAATATTCTAAATCGAAGTAATTTTTTCTTGTATCCATTTTATAAATGTGTACTTTGATCTCAATGATGTTATTGAAAGTTCCTTGATAATCAAATTTACTGTAATTTAATATTGTTTGGCGGTTCACTGTCAAATCTGCAATGTCTTCATTGTTGATATTTGTTGCTAACTGACAACATTTAAGTTACTTTCTGGTGTTATAGGTTTTTATTTTTATTGAATAAAATTATTTCTTACAAATTTTCGTCTCAGTGAACTTTCAATATTATTTAAATGTGAGTTTCTAAGGGTATAGTTTGAGATTTTCTAGTGCTACTATCAAAACATGCCTTTTGTACATTGAATGGTTTTTAGAGGGGACGCAAAATTCCAGTAGCTTACCACTGAAAAGTGGCACAACCATAAAAATCCAGTGGCACAACCATTGCTTGAACCAGCCAGTTGTCCACACTGGTGAAGCTGACGAACAAACTTTATTTAATTATAGTTATTAGTTTTAGTAATTGACCGAAGCGAAGCTGAGGTCTTAGTTTCGACTCGATCGGCTTTTGTTTGTTTGTTTGTACCGCAGTTACAGTCGCAGTTATTGTCCGATTTGGATGAAATTTGGTATGCAAGCTCTTTGAAACAAGGCGCAGAAACGTATGTGTAACGATTTTTGGTAAGACCTCCGGTTTTTTTTTGTAATATTTAAAAAAACTGTAAACTAACCTGAAAAGTAACTTTTTCGTATCTTTGAAGATACTGAGCAATTCATGTTCCTACTTTTTCGCATTAACCGCGTTACCAGGGCATGGTGTCCAAGACGGTTAGAGTGTAGTTTGATACACTGCGTGGGACCCAGGTTCAAATCTCGTTCCGACCATTTTTTTTTTTTGTAGACTATACTAATTGTTTTATCTTATCCAAATATATCATTATAAAATTATTATTATTACTATATAGAATAATTAAATTGAATCATCTTATTATTATTAAATTGATTGGATAAATTATTTTAAAAAAATCTTTAATAGTCTATCAATACATAAATAACTATTATTATCTATGTTACAGATAACTCAACTATTTTAGTTGTGGAAAATTTTTATAATCATAAAATTAATCAACTAATAAATCAACAACTACCTATTTTAGTTGTAGACAATATTTAACATCATAAACATTTCTTTAATCTCCAACTTCTTTTATTCATAACTATCAGTTATTATTTTAGTTATTTTTTTAACTGAATTTTCAGTTTATCAGGTACAGTAATTATTGTATGTATGCATTTTTGTGTCGCTCTACAGTGTCAAGTCTTTTGTTTTCCTTTAGGTATGAGATCGGAAACCGATTTGTGAGCATTAACACTCTGCATAGGCATAACAAGCCATAACATTGAATCCACTTTTAATGAAAAACATCATTAGCAACCTCCTGTCATTGTCACCAACAAACTCATCTTATTTAGAATTACCATCGTCTGTGAGACGATTCATCATCTAAATTGCCTATACTGCATATTCCATTTTCCGTCAGTTGACCGATGTCTTATAATTATTAGAAAAGTTTTAATATATGTTTATATTGTAAATATGGAGACGATATAAAGGTACCTCCTTGATAAGTCCGGTGTCCCTGCAAACAATGTCTCTAGCACTTTCAATGGAGAAAATAATAGATGATATGGCTAAATCTTTACAATATACTGCACTTACTGTACTGGCCCTTCTCATTAGATTGAAAGTTGTATTCATGAGCGAGGTCTACTGTTCGCAGAATTCTTAGTCTACTAGTATTCTTATATTGGGGAATTTCATCATATTCAGGGAATCAAATTTATGAAAACTTAATATCATTTTTTCTTAAATCTCCTTCTAGTATCCAACTGTATTGGAAACAAAACTAAGATATTTATAGGCTCAGATCAGAGAAGGTTGTCAATTGTAATGAACAACTAATAATTGTAATAAATAACTAAAATAATAACTGATAGTTATGAATAAAAGAAGTTGGAGATTAAAGAAATGTTTATTATGTTAAAATATTAAATACTATCATTAATGATCATCATCCTGGCTCTACTCAACTGAAAAATTCTATTGACCAAACCGTTGACTGCTTGACCAGCTACTCGAAATTGATAGTTGAACAGTTGCAGTGCGAATTCAATTCGCAGAACTTGCCATGCGGAAATTTGATACCATTGCGGTGTATGTGCTGGCGCAAACCAATGTGTTGCAAAATATTCCCTTGCGAATAATTTGCAGCTTTCGCTACATGCAGCATGCTTTGCAGTGCTTTTTTGTGTTGCAAATTTTGTTGCACAATTTTTTTGGCATCTTCGGTCCAATAGGTGACAAGTAGTCAGGGGGACAACTTGATGGCAATGGTGTATTTTTACAAGGCTGTCGTCTATGGTCACGACAACCTATCACCTCGATTCCACACCACAAGAAATCACCATTCCAGGGGGCTCTTCATTAGAAACTTAGAAAATGAAGCCAAACTGTCAAGTTTTCTATGAAAAGACATTAAGATTCCTAATTTTATATTTTCAACATCATGTCTTTGTGAGTGAGTATTTTCAACCATGGTGCAATCAAGAATAAGCATAGAGACAGACTTGATGTTATTAGATGCTTAGAATTCGATTCTACATCATTACTAGTAAAAATGTTTGCTTGACCCCCTCCCCATGCCGCGGGGGTGTAAGTTGTGCCAACTGGTGTTCTTTAGGTGAAAAATAGTGAGGGTGACACCTTGACGCCAGCGTGCAAGTTGTCAGGCTTTCGTGAACGATGTATTCCCCGTAGGTACAGGAGACGGGGCCGCGGAATTGGAAATATCTGGAACTCAAAATATCAATGTTAAATGTCCTATGCTTGAGAGGTGGGTACCCACTCGGACGACAAACCACTCGGACGACATTGTAAACAAAGGTATTTACGTCATCACTAGGCACTCGGTCGACGTAGAACGTCATCATTTTATATCTTCTTCTCTCTCTATACTTATAAAAGGCTAAGCCCCTACAGACTGAAATCACACCACAGCCCAAACTACTGAGCCTAAAAACTTGAAATTTTGCACGATTGTTTATGGTAGCCTGAAAACATCCACTAAGAAAGGATTTTCAGAAATTTGCCCCCCTGAGGGAGCTGGGGCCCCCCAAAAATTTTGTACTTTTTAACCGCTCATTGCACAGCAAAGTCATGAGGAACTTTTTTGTTCAGCTACGAAAAAAAATTAGATCTATGCAGAAAAATTTCGATCAGGAGCACAGGGGGGTCCAGGAGAGGGCATTTTTCGAAAATTTTGATGTAAAATCACACTACAGCTCAAACTAATTGTCCTACAGACTTGAAACTTTGCAAAAATATTCTTCAAACATGCTAGAAGCGCACTAAGAACGGATTTCTAGATATTTTGCCTCTAAGGGTTTCAAAGGATGAAAAAGGATCCTATTAAGTAAGGTTATGAACATGGTAAGGTGAATGCCATATGGAAATGAGATAATATTTATTTGACATGTGATATTCTAACATATGTTGTAATCATTGGAAATAACAAAATAATATGATAGAAATTCAAAAAAGAACATCTGTTCTATTATTGCTTTCTACCTGATTCCACTCAACCTCAATAATATTGTTCTGATGATTATTGACAAATAATAATTATGTTCAATAATATTATTATTATTGATATAATAAAAGTAGGCCTATTGTTTTAATAATTAATTATTATCATTAATATAATAATAGTATTGTTTTGGTAATCAATAAATATTTTTATTCCCACAAACTCTGTATAATTTATAATGGTGAATGTGAAACAGCTGCATCAAAGAAATTATCTCAAAAACATATGTTTAGGAAACCCATAGTTTTGAACTTCGTTTTCCTGATGGAATGTATAGCCAACACGTGGCATGTATTATTAATTTTTCAGCTAGAACAGTTTTTTGAGACTGCTAAATAAACGTCTACAGTTTTATCAATGCTGTATCGGCAATATGAAAACGCATGCAGTTAATATGTCTTTAAATAAAGGTGTTGATATCTACATGATAATTATTCTCTACAATTTTTATTTAATTAAAATTTCAAAATTATTCAAGCCTTGATAGAATGATTGACTCACTGTACAGTCAGTCGAAAATTTTAATATTGAAATGAGGGGTATTTTGGCAAGCTGAACAAAAAAGTCCTATGCACCTTTTCGATATTATTTCTTCAAATGAAAAATGAGTTTTGTTGGTTGTCAAAACTCCCCCTGAAAAAGAACTATTCATTTTATCCTATCTTTTAGTAAAATAACAAAGATTTCTGCATTGAATATCATCTATCTTGCCAACAAGAATCGAACTCTTTGTGAATTTAGATATGACCTACACTTTAGATTTATATAATTCTATTAATAAATTCATGGAAATTGAAGTACTTTTTCAGTTAGTTGATGAAATTGATTATCAATAGAGAAAATGATTATAATTTCATCAATACAGAATTAGTTGAATGAATTGTCGATGTACTGAGTTCTTGGTCAACAATAATTCAATATTGGTATTTATCCAATCATTATTTTTTTCAGAAGTTATTCCATTTGAATTAGAAAATATTTATAAGCTCCTATCAATTTATCATTCGTAACAATGAATTCTTCAAAACATGAATTTAATCAAATAAAAAATTGCCCATACTTCTGTATTCATGTTCGCATGTTTTCCACTTGTGATGGATAGCCAAAATATTGTGGAGCGAGCTGCACGGCGAATTGAATCGAGGGCTCTGATTGGCTGAAAAGTTCGGAGTGAGGTGAGGCGAGCAGTTAGAACAGAGGCAAGCGGCACGGCGAATGGTTCGGAGTACGGTACGGCGAATGATTAACTGCTGATTTTTAACATTATGAAACATATGCTCACGTTCGTTGAAAGGCAAGATGTTCGGTGGAATGCACGGTTTGCTGCGCGGTTCGAGGTTCGGTTCGGCATGTGTGGACGCACCTTTAGTTGTTACAGGACATTTATACAGATCACAGGCCAAAGCAACTTAATAATCTATCTTCTTCTTCTTCTTTTTTTCTTCTTTTTCTTCTTCTTCTTCTTACTCCTCTTCTCCTTCTTCCTCTTCTTCTTCTTCTTTCTCTTCTTCTTCTTCTTCTTCTTCTTCTTCTTCTTTCTCTTCTTCTACCTATACTAAAAGGCTAAGCCCCGACAAACTGACAGATTTATAGTATTCCTGGTGATTGAGCCTGTCTTTTTCAGCGTTGTCTATTAATAATAAAGCTTAATTTACAACTAGCTTACCCAGCGAACTTCGCACCGCCAATGTATCTCATGTTACACTTGACTTTATTTGGTGAATCATGAAATTTATCTGACAATCAACATGTTCATTTACATCTCAATACGGACTTCCTATGTGCTTAGTCATGCAGCATTCATTATTCCGAAAACATATTATTCTTCTCAATCAATTGGTAGTAATATCTATCAGTAAAGTCTTCAATTAAAAAAAAGGTTATATCAGTGTTTCAAAGAAAAATATTCAATGTTTTCATAGCTGTAGATTGTCGATATATGGTCCAGGAAATATGCGATGTACGATGAATCACACAGAATTCCATATTCTTTCCATTTTAGGATGAATATAAGCTAAGCTAAATTCAAAAAATTGTAAATTATTCTCTCATTCTTCAGTAATTAATGAATGCAATATGAATACCATACATATATACTATACAATCAATATATATATATATATATATATATATATATATATATATATATATATATATATATATATATATATATACTCTCTTTCATTAGGTGAATAATTTTTTTCAACATTTTCCAGTTTCTCAATGATAGGGGAGTGTTAATTATGTGTATAGGTCTTCTATGGAACCATTATCAACAGCTGGTACCAATCGACTACACTTCAACTTCAAACTACCGTTTTAATACCAGTACACAATAATTTATCACAGGGTGATATGTTTATTACAGCTGGTAACTTTAGATGCTAAATCATATTATCACAATATGATCTTGAATCATGATCATCTTTTCGTTCTTCAGTAGCCGCTCGGCCGAAAATTTCGAAAACATATGTCTGTAAAATGTATTAATAAATAATTATTATTAGCCCCCCTATTAAAATTTCTGTTCAGAAACCATCCCCAATATTCACACAACATATTCCCAAAGTTTCATGCCGTTATGTCAAGTAGTTTTCAAGTCTACAGGGAACAAACAAACAAACACACAATCAGACATTCATTTTTTTATAAATAGATCTCCATTCGGCTCAAACAAAAGCCTCTCTAAATGAAGGTAGAATGATAAGGATTCAGTTCTGTTGTTTTAACATTTTTTCAAATCACTTTCAAAAAGTTCATGTAGTACCTACTATTGTGTTTGAGACACTTCTGGCGCTATCATAGTTTCACCACTATTCTGTTCCACAGTCCTATCTCTTGCAGTCGTTAACTATATCTATAATAATTATATTAAGTAAAGAGGTGGCTTATGCACGTACGGGATAGGAAAATTATGTTTGACGCATCATCACGTCTGAACTACTGGACTAATTAACTTGAAATTTTGCTTATAGATTCTTAATTAACCAAGGATGGTTATAGGTCTATTCTCAATTTTTCAAAATTTCATTACGTCAAGTTTTTATTTTGTCAAGTTTTAAAATAGATCCTTGCGAAGCACGGGTTCTTGCTAGTATAGCATTATACTTATACACTAGATCCGTGACGTTTTGAAGATTGATACTAGCGCTGCCTATAACATTCTTACCAGCCTAGTCTCTACATTTTTCTACTTGTTTCTATTTAAACTAAATTATTTTCTTCATAAACAAAGCAATGGATTCTTTTCGTCCAAAGCTTCGATGTGATATTTTATTAAAATTTCAAGTTGAAAATTAGCTTTCATAGTTTAGTAACGTGTATAGTAAAACAAGATTTATATTACAATAATTTTTGCTATTTATGTGGTTAACATAACAACAACACAGGTAGCTCAGTGTTAAACTAAATTAAACAACAACACAGGTAACTCAGTATTAAACTAAATTATTTTCTTCATAAACAAAGCAATGGATTCTTTTCGTCCAAAGCTTCGATGTGATATTTTATTAAAATTTCAAGTTGAAAATTAGCTTTCATAGTTTAGTAACGTGTATAGTAAAACAAGATTTATATTACAATAATTTTTGCTATTTATGTGGTTAACATAACAACACAGTGAGGTTAACAACAACACAGGTAACTCAGTGTTAAGCTAGAATTTTTTTCTAATCTGTAAGATTAATTTATTTATAATATAATTGTACAAAAGCTGAGACATGAATTATAAAATCTTCTAAGTAGAAAGAAAGAACAGAATACACTAAATTGATCAAGATGGCCTCACTTTTATATATTTTTGTTAACTATTATTGGACTAGCCCACTTTTAGGGATCCTACTGTTCATATTATAGCCAATGGCTTTTAGAAATTTTACTATACTAATAAAAATATTCCTTTGCTGAGGTTTGCTCGTGAAGCGAGCCTGACGGTTAGTAAAAAAATGCATGGTTGCCTGTAAAGTCGGTATACGGGCGAAAGTATTACGTGACAACGACTTTGAGTGGTAAAATAGTTTTAATGTGAATATTCATTCGTATGGTAGGAAGAAGGATGAAATAATAACTCACAATGAGAGTGAGTGAGAGACACGCGTCCCTTCCACTCGGGCATGGTTAGGGTTAGCCCGCGCCCGCCTAAGAGCGAGAGAGACAACCATTGACTTGACATTTTGAAGTAGTGGCGCAGTCGCAGGAGATTGCTTGCGGCGCCTGCCCAGGTTGACTGCTCCGTTTCACTCTCTCTCCAGGTGAATGCCTTCGGCTGCTGCCGCAGCATTGCTCGCCACTGCTCCTATTCGTGCTCTTTCCAGACGACCGTGAACCGAAACGAACGCTCTCACTCGCTCTCATTGTGAGCGCATAACGTGGGAACGTAACGCAGTTTCTTGAAGTGTCTCCCGGCAAACCAATTTATAAGACGTTGTCACGTCAATAATATATCAGTTGAAGAATTTTACAGTCTATGATCACTTAGAATGAGATGAAAAATTGCTTTGGTTAATGAGTTATTTTGTAGGTATTGAATTACTTATATAATTTTTTTAAACCATATTAAGTTATATCATGGTCAATCTTATTGTAAACACAAGATGTATCTGTCATAGGCTACATAAAATTAAATAGGGTTTGAAGATTTTGTGTGTTTGTGTCATTATTGAAATGTAAGGCCTATTGAAACAGTAAGAATTGTCTAGAAGCTGTAAATCAAAATGTTTTTTTTCAGGTCTATCTTGATGTGACTATCTTATTCAATGTTTCTGGTTTTGAGGAAAGCATTTTCCCATCATTTCAAACGTAAGTAATATTTGAGGAGACATTATGCTTCTTTTACAATTATTATTATTATCAACAGCTACTATTAACTATTGAGTTAGTTATAGTTATCAATAGTAACAGTTACTATTAACCATCTATGGCCTATCAAGCAGCATACTAAAACTAATATAATAGAACGGAATGTTCATTAACTTGCTATATAAATATAAAAATGAGTGCCTAGAGGCAGTGGCGGCTCTATGGGGTCCCATAGAGGCCATGGCCCCCCGAGAGCTCAGAAAATTTTATATTTTCAACAGGACTCTATCAAATGAAATTAATGTTACAAAAAAATTATTGACTCATACAATTAGTACATACAAATTTTATAAGTATTCATAATTTGAATATAATTTTTTTAATAATATAAAATTCAATCCATTAAATAATATTTGCGAACCTATTTATAAAAATGTGATTACTGAGATTTTAGTTACGGTAATTCTGAAAATCCATGCGTGAGCTAAAGAAAATGATTCCTACCATTTTTCAGTAAGCTGCAAGTTGTATTCATTATTTGTTCAGTGTTTCACCTTGTGATCCTTTGAGGATCACATGATCAAGAGATCATAAGTTTTGGTTCGCCTAATTTTTCAGTTTACTGCAATTCCCGTGTCCAATAAAACTGGCGGACAGATAAAATTATTCCTGTCCCATCCATTGAATTTCAAAGAGAGAAAGAAATCTGTTGAATTCATCTCCATAAATTTAAAACTTTTAAGAGTAATAAGTTATCATTTTTTACAAGAGTGTTACATTTTCGGAAACCTGAATTAAGATATTTTTTCAGGTCTACCTTGTATGATGTGACTACCTTCTTATTCAATATTTCTGGTTTCGAGAAAAGCATTTGCCCGTCATATCAAACGTAAGTACTATTTGAGGTGACTTTAAAATGCTTCTCTTATAATTATTATCAACTGTTACTACTAACTGTCAAGCCAATTGTAACAGTATTAACTATTAATTTATGGCCTATCAAGCAGTATACTAAAACTAATCAAATGAATGAATATTATTTGCCAAAAACAAAATACAAAAAAAGCTTTACAAAAAATAAATATAAGTATATGCTACTACACTTAATCTAAGATACATACATAAAAATTAATTAACATCTGATGTCAATTTATTTAATTAGAAATAACGAAATTATTCATGATATTATAAATAATATTTATTAAATGAAGATTCAATTTATGCTCACATGCAAACGTAGTAAGGAGGTAAGCAAAAGTCCCCACCCCTACCCACTGTGCTAAGGGGGTGTGAGTGGTTCAAATGTACCATTTTTTGGTTTCTCGCATATAAACGAAAACTATGTATCTTACGTACATAATTGTTATTTACAAAATTGAAACTTACATAATTTCCTACAATATTCATCTCACAACTTTTTTTATACGGTATCTTCTCTAGTTTTCGAGATATCCGCTCTTGAAGGTGTAAAATGTTTTGAATATTGTAGGAAATTATGTAAGCTTCAATTTTGTAAATAACAATTATGTACGTAAGATACATAGTTTTCGATTTATATGCGAGAAATCAAAAAAATGTATCTTTGAACCACCCATACCACCTTAGCACAGGGGGTTGGAGTGGGGACTTTTGATATGTTTACCTCCTTAATACCCTAAACAGAACTGCGGGGTCAAATCGAATCAAATCAAATAGTTCTTTATTTATCATTGCATTTTTACAATATAAATAGTGTCATAAAATAATAAAATAGTTAACAATAATTCACAATAATCAGTTGAGAAAGTTTTGTGTAGAATGAGGACTAATCGAAATTGAATATCTTTTCAATTCATTTTTGAAAATCGCACCATCCTTCTCTCTGATATTAATTGGTAGCTGGTTGAAGAACTTACCGGTAGCTCCCATGTAGGAAGGACGTTTCTCAAAGAATTGTCTTCTATGTTGTTGAAGTGCATACGTTCTTCTTGAGCGTGTATTATATTGATGATTGACATATCCTTAATTTTTAAATTTTAGAGTCAGAATGCATTCTGATGCTTTCAGGGGGTGAAATTTCCATTGCTGAAACAAGTGTCAACTCAGCGGTTCCACACCTTCAGCAGAGGGGATGATAAAGATGCGCACTTTCGGTATGTTCACTCACTAACTGGTCCAAATTAATAAGCTGCAAAATCCAAAATTGTTCCACAGACACTTCAAATGACATTTTCAAACGATCAATTTTGCAGCAATGAAAATTTCACCCCCTACATTAAAGCTGCTAAGACAATGAAAGAAAAAGTTGGAATAGTGAAATAATACATTATTTCAAAGAGAATTCAATGCTCTACAAACCTGCAATAAGCATCAGTTTTTACGATGCATTGTTGGAGAGTTATAAGCCCTTGTATAATTCGTGATATACTGCTCTTGGAATACAATTTTGATACAATTGGAATAGTGAAATAATACATCATTTCAAAGAGAATTCAATGCTCTACAAACCTGCGATAAGCATCAGTTTTTACGACGCATTGTTGGAGAGCTATAAGCCCTTGTATAAGTCGTGATATACTGCTCTTGGAATACAATTTTGATACAATTAATGGCACAAACGTTGGTGGCTGCCGAGATAGAAGAAAATCATATTAAATTTCTGGTACTGATATCAATTTATTTTTTCAGATCAAGTTACTGAGGACAGTGGATAGAATTGATATGGTGTTTTGTTACAATGCTATGGAGGGTAATGGTGGATGAGTGAGGGATGACACTAGCAGGACAATAGGAATCGCGTTTGAGAGAACTGAAATGCATTTCAAGTGAGTATTTTTCATCTTGGTCAAGTATTCAAGTGTATGAAACTACTGTCTGTAAGTATTACGAAGGTATTTAAAGTATATAAAGTATTACAGGAATTACGAAGTAAGCAAATACAGTTGTAGCAAATAATATTATATGTTTGCTAAGTAAAATTAATTTAAATTCATTCATATCTGTGTTATTGATTAATATATTATCCTATTCCATTCTAGCATCTCTGTGAATTTAATATTCACAAGTCATATATTTTGATTTGTGTAAAGAATACCTTGACAAAAATGGAAATACATTTAGAAAGCTTGAAAAAATATATTGAAAAATTATACTTTCAAAATGTGTTCTGAATTTTCTAAACAAAAGTTTAAAAGTTAATCATACTCCGATTTTTTTTATTTCACATAACTCTATGATGAGAAAGACATTTATTTATTGCAAATATCGGGGACCGAGCTTCGCTATGGAGTACAAAGGCATAAAAAATTTATTACGAAAGAAGAAATTATAATAGCATTCATACAGAAATGTTCTATCTAATCACAGTAAGTTGAGATTTATTCCCAGAGGAATGCAAAAATTTCCCTCACAAAGGCCCAGTTGCACAAAAGCCGGTTAAATTTTAATCCTGATTAACTCCACGTGAACCAAATCAGAGAAGACCATTTAAAAAAGATGGATATACTGGAATTAATCAGGATTGAAAATAACCCGGCTTTTTTGCAACCGGCACTAAGCACCTGATTGAATGATTACAAAAGCTCAACAGATGAGGCATAATTTTGACACAGTCCCACACACATGAACTCGTTCACTCACTTCCATCACCAACAGACGACGAAATAATTATTATCACCTGTTTTTTCAAGGATGAATAATAATTATCCTTTTAATGTCATTCAGCGAGTTTTCCCAGGATGAGACCTAGTGCAATTGAATCTTTATATTATAAACCTACTATGTTCTGAATTTCGTGAGAATCGTTTAAGCCGTTTTCGAGATCCGGTAAAATACAATCATGTTGTGACATCTTAAAATTATTGAGACCATGAAATGAAATGAATCTAAGTAATAGAAGATATTATTATTATTATCAAAAACTATCATTGAAATAATTGATCCAAATCTGGTTCAAGGAACAGATCTAAGTGGAAATATTAAGTGGGGTCAGATCGAGATTATACGTTCTCTGTCCTTACCTGCTAATATCTCAGCTTCTTCTATCTGTGCCCTTCATCGACTTAGGAATAAAAGTTCCTACTACAGAGCAGAAACAGTTACAGCGTAAAGAATCATACAATAGAGCCTGAAACTTGGAAATATTCTGTCCGCGAAGTATCTTCCGAACGGCATTTGGTATATCAAACTTAGCCTAGACCGTCGGAATTTATTAGTGGCGCAATCCCGCAAATTATATGCACCAAGTTCCTTGCTCGACCTGTTTGATTTTGTGCACTGTCCACAATACAGGTAATAATTTAAGGTCTCTGAATCTGGTGTCTAGCAATTGCTACACTACGACGCATACTTGCAAAGAGTATTATTCTCATAGAGATAGTCATTGAACAGATCAAGGGGTGTGCAGGAGTTTGTGCCTCCCGCGATTTGGACTATTAAATTAAATCTTATATTGAATCTCTCAGTCTGGTGCTCTGTAGAATTCATCCACATACTCATAAATTTGAGATTACAACACCGAGGATTCAGTGAAAGATTTTATACCTGTGTGTCGTCTCCGTCTGGGGCATTATTCAAGTCAAAAAACAAGGAACCCCCCAAGGAGCGTTACAATATAAACAGAAGTTGCTCGTTTAATAGTATAGGATAAGACATTTTACAATGCATGCTTAACATCAAATAATAAATGTTGAAAGTTGAGGAATACAAGCAGTTTCACTGAGCAATAAAATAAATAAACAATTGCAATTATATATTATTTTATTACAACACAAATCAGCTGGAATCCTATTATACTAGTAGTTCTGTGAACAGTAGACCTCACGTAGTATTCTCATCCACAAGTACCTGATTGAAACTATAGACCTTAATTACATCAATAGACTGGCTTCTCCATACATCTGTGTAATCACTTGTCATCTGATTTATGATGAATAATTATATAGTCTGATTTTTAATCTAATATTGGCGTATGAAGGAGGCTCCTTTTTCCTTTTATATTATCCTTGAAATACAAAATTTCAAAAAACCTTGTATATATATCGACGCGCAATTAAATTAAGGAACATACCTGTCAAATTCAATGAAAATCTATTACCGCGTTTCGCCTCAAATGCGCAACATTTAAACATTGAGAGAAATGCCAAACCGTCGACTTGAATCTTAGACCTCACTTCGCTTATTACCCAACAACAATGGGAATGCATAGAAAAATAAGTACTGAATGTTGGGTTGTAGAGGATTCAATTCTCTTCAGTTTGATGTATAATTTCAACATTTTATAATAGAATGTGGTTCCTTTTCCAATTGAAAAAGCTACTTTCTGACACTTCAAAACGTTTGTCCGCCATCTTGAATAGTTTGTAACATTCTAACAATAGACTGCAACATTCTATGCATCCTGCCCAGTGCCCACATGGTACTGCCATTCTGGTTGCCGTGTTTGTTAAGCAATAACTGCATTGCGGGTAAGGAGCTATGTGTTCGGAAGTAGCCTCCCTGTCCTCCTCCAAATCCCTCTCCAACTCCCGCAATTGCCGCTCAACAAAATCTTGCGGTGGACAAGAATGAATGGAATTTATATCCAGGCGAATCTTCTCCAGCCTATAATTTTCCAGATTTGGGCCTGCATATAGTTCTGGAAATTAGAAAAAATATCATTTTTCATTTAGTTTATATCCTATCAAATCGAAAAAGATTAAGGTACACCAATTTCTACACGTTTCAAGGTCCCCTGAGTATTGGTTTGTGTATGTGTGAGTGTGTGTATGTTTGTAAGAGGGGTCATACGGGGTGAATTGTTATGAAGCACAACACGAAGCGGGGAGCGGCCGCTTCATACCTCAGTGTGCACACGTAAACACGTATTGTAAACACGTTCACATCAAATCAGAATCAGCTGACTTGAAGGCTATTTTACAGCCCTAGGGCCGTAAAAATTTTACCGGCCTGGTCAGAAAACAATCACTTTCGGCCTCCATATGACGCACGAAAACCAGCTCATTACATCCAAGTGGGGCGAAAAATTATTTTTTAATTTTAGTGAAAACACTAAAGGTGTTTTCAATAATTTCCGATAGTTGATTGAAGCAGTTGAAGAATGTATAAAACAATAACTGAACTTGTGAGAGGTAGAATCGTGTACATTTCAAGTCTGATTGAAAGCTTTCAATTTGAAATAATTCTCTATTCAGTAGTGATAGTTGTGATTCAAGTTATGCCGGTATAAAGGTAAAGAGGAAAATATACCTCTTGATGATCTAATTATACGTTTCCATGAATTACACTCAGTATTCTAGTGCCTGCTTCATTATACTTTTATGATGATATAAAGATTAAGAAAATATGAAAGCATTCATTTTACCTTCGACTGCAATGTTCTCAACCAGCTGCTGTGGAGGAGAGGCTGGCTGCTGCAACGCCACATTGACGTCTGGAACATTGGATTACCAATTTACAAAAAAGCTTTACAAAAAATAAATATAAGTATATGCTACTACACTTAATCTAAGATACATACATAAAAATTAATTAACATCTGATGTCAATTTATTTAATTAGAAATAACGAAATTATATCCTTTCTACTTTCCTTGCCCTATTACCATATTAACATTCTCACCTACAATTGAAAATAAGCTCGAAATTCGAGAAAATGCGATTATCTAATTGCAAACTGTTGGCAACTGTTGATTCTATTAAATCGTTCACTATGAAGAGATAGCAGACCTCGTATGTCTCCAGCGTTATTGTCCTGTCACCAGCTGGCTCAGATCTTTGTTTATAAGTAGACTTGAGGTGCGCGTGCACACTAGCGTCAGGTGATCAATTTTCAAAACGGCAAGGAAAGTTGTGTGAGTGCGCCACACCAGATTTTTCATGATATTATAAATAACAGTTATCAAATGAAGATTCAATTCATGCTCACATGCATGAGTACAGTGGGTGAGGCAAAAACACCGGCAGAAGGAAGATTCCGTGTGCGCCAGTGCGAGTCGTAAAATCAGCTTAATCATAGTAATATATAAACTTGAATTTAGCGTAGTTGAAACTGTAATTGAAAGCATTGTTTTACCTTGAACCGGCCGCTGTTGCCTTGCATAGGGCTGCTGGCGTCTTCGTTGCCGTCTGGCATAGGCTGCCGCTAATCGCCGTCTAGGGGGGGCAACCTCCATCGCCACCTCTTCTGCGGATACCGGCAACATCAAATCGATGTCAACAGCTATGTCGTCCACATGCTCTTGGCGTCTATTCAAAACTATAATATTATCTGCACAGTGGCCCACTTTCATGAGAAACTGAATGACCGTGATTCGGCCAGCTGTGAGACGTGACATGGCCGATCTAATGTCCTCTGTGACATTGTCGCTATGTCTCCTTCTCCTAATTTCTTGAGGATCCTCAGCTCGGTTGATCCTCTGAAGATTGCAGAAGGCCGTATGCTCTACTGTATATGCGGATATGCGGTAGAGGGCACTGGCGGCTGGTCATCCACAGCAAATACCAGATCAGCCATTCCTGAAACAAACATTTTTCATATTTACTTTTCCCTATAATAGGGTTGATCAATTTTTCTACTCACATTCTCATTAAAAATGAAAATCATGTTCGCTAACTTGATCTTCAACAATATGGAAATAGAATTAATCAACAAAATATTACATCTCAATTATAGAAATTATATAATCTTATTTAATAAATATATCATAATTGAAATATTTTTTTACAAATAAAATATGCTTTATTTTTAACAAGAATGAACTGTTCTCCTATCCTTCTCCACTGGCATTATAACGTGAATAGAAATTTAAAAAAAAATAATTTTTTCCAACTTTATGCTTCGACCTATTACGTCATTCCTATAGGCCTATTACATCATTCTAAGTGAATCACTTGAAAATTACATAAGTCGAAACATGAAGAGAACATTTTTTTTCTTTATTGTCAATACTATAGCTATCTAGTCTAGAGACTAATGAGCTAATTTTTTCTATCCTAACATACTACTTTAAAATGTTAACAGCGAATATCTCATTAGATATTCTTACTGATATTGATTGTTTAATTAATATGTACACTTATGACTGTACTATAAAAGCTAGATTCACTCAATCACTGCTCTGCTCTTTCACTGGACACTAATTGAACAAGCACTACACTAGCTCATACGGTTTCCTCCTTTTGAGCCTCCGCACCAACCCTCCATTGTCTAGCAGCTGGATCGCCTCAACGTTGTCGTGTTGGTGCAGTCGCACCATGAAGAGAACATAAATTTGAAAAAGGGTAATGTGATTTTTAATTTTTCATAAAAATACAAGTGGCCTTCAAAAAAGAAACGTAGTAATCTCGTGTAGCAGTAAATATCAATGAAAACTTGAAAGTGAACTATTGATTTATAAGTCATAGAATCCACAGTTGAATTTTGAACAGAATATCGTCCAGTAAACCTTTTTACTAGACCAACATTGATATCATCCTTTCAATTTAAATTTCCGAACAAATCTTTATATTAAGCAGTCCAATTTATGATACGCAACTACACTTCAAAAGACAGTACAAACTGCACGAGTTGCAGAATAGGAATTCAATATTTTGCATTTGACTAAGTATTTACAAATGCATTATGAAAATTATAAAAGTAGACACTTTGTTTAATTTTAAAATTTATTCCAGCTTTCAGCTTTATGTATTTAATGTAATGAGCCTAATATAAATTTCTTACATACTGGAACACACCGAATTGTTTTCCATTCTAGAATAGCAATAATATAACTTGAGCTAGAAAATTATTCAAAATGTTAATATCTCACCTGATACAGTTTTGATAATAATTGTTTTATCAAAGTGAATAAGTTGACAACAATTAATCAGATGCTGATAAAGAAAATAATCAGATGAAAATTTCTGAAATCACCATGCAGCTTTTCAGACACCGGAAGAGACGCAGGATTTTCGGTAGGTTAAGTAAATAATCATCTGATTGAACTTTATTAAAAACATGGATTTAAGTTTTATAAATATTTGAATTTCCGGTGACTTAGGCTACTTCCTCGAATATATTTCATCGTAATGCACATGCGCTGTCACTTTAGCGCTCCAGGTGCTTGTTTTGTCAACTACAATGACAAAGTTCCTCATTCTAAATCCTATTCTATAGTGTGGTCCACGTTATATTGGCAGTGTTTGATTGGCAGTGGTATTGATATCCTTGTTTATCATTCAACAAAGCGGATAGCGCTATCTCTCTCTCGCTTTGCGCTGTTGTCAGATCGGCTTTTAACAATGTAGAACTAATAAATAAGTAACAAAACATTCCATCTTAATTATGAAAATTCATTAGGAAATATTGAAAAATATAATTTTTTGCTTGATAAAATATGATTGATTATTTTAAACGAAAATAAACAATTGATATAACATTAATAAACCTGTATCAGCTCCGTCAAGAAGGCCTTGACAAGACAGTGAGGATCGGCAACGTTGTTCTCCTATCTTTTTCCACTGCCATTATAACGTGGACATCACTATAACAAAAAATTGCTGTATGTTTGTATGTCGGGAGGATCTCGAAAACGGCTCTAACGATTTTGATAAAATTTGGAATATATATTCCAGATGTATAGATACAATCTATTTCAATAAGCTGATCACGTGTAACGGACCTGTATGTGATGAGGGTGTCTGACGAATAAGAAACAACAATGAATTAGCTGCACTTTATAAAGAGCCGCCCCTGTCTGTATTAAATGTCAGACTGAACCGCTTAAGATGGGCAGGGCATGTGGAGCGGATGCCAGACACTCGGTCTCCCAGAAAAATATATATGGGGCAACCGTGAGGCAGAAGACCGGTGGGAATGCCAAGACTGAGATGGGTGGATGGGATCTCAAAGGATGCTGCAGAACTTCTTCGCATCAGGAATTGGAGAATGAAGGCAAGAGATCGTGATGGATGGAGGCGCAGTATTGAGGAGGCCAGGGCTCGATTTTGGCTGTAGCACCATCAAAGAGGAAGAAGATCACGTGTAAAACGTGACAATATTCTCAACGTGGAAGGAGAAGAAGGAAAGGAGGAGGAGAAGAAGAAAAGGGAGAAAAAGGGGAAGGAGAAGAAGAAGAAGACGGATAATAGAGAGAAATAGAAGAAGGATAATAAAGAGAAAGAGGAGAAGGAGGAGAAGAAACCTCATTACATTCATCTCCATAATCTATTCCTACATTCTCTATCCATTCGCAATTGTGAAAATGAATGTAATGAGGGAATAGGAGCTCTTATGTTCAGCTTAATATTGGAGTACAGAGAAAGTTCCTCCTACTCTCATAATATTATTATCCTGAAGAAAACACAAATTGAGTCAGCTGTATTTCGTCTATTTTTGCAAATTGGTTTTCAATGCCTAAGGGCATTAAGGACCGGTTTCCGAGCTCGGGATTTAGTTAAGTTCTATACTTTAAACAGCTGGAGTTGAAAATTTGTTTTCCAAAATGGGCATGGTTGTAGTCCACATTCAAATGAAATTTCGAAAAACTAGAAAGCTGGTCAAGTTTTAATTGTGATAAATTCCACGAGAACCAATCAGAGAAGCCATCTTATCAAAAAGGTCTTCTCTGATTGGTTCTTGTGAAATTAATCACGGTTAAAATTTAACCGAATTTTGTGCAACCAGGCTGTAAATACAGTGTTTCGCTGTAAATGCGGAACACACATCAAGAGAAATGCAAAACCGTCAACATGAATCTTGGACCTCACTTCGATCGGTCAATGAATAATATTTTATAGTATCACTAGCTGTACCCTGCCACGCTTCGCAGTGGCACATTGTGATTGAATGTTTATTTTTTTTTTCTGTGGCCCCCACTATATATAAAATATGTGTTGGGAAACCACAAATATTATGCTTGTTAAATAAATTATGAACATCTGTGTTATGTGAGCTGTTAAATCTGGTTTATTGTGCAATTACAAAACTAAAAGGAAAAATAATGTTTATGTGAGAAATAAAATGAAAAAAAGCAAAATTTTTAGAAAAAAGAAATTAAAATGAGTAAATGAATACCTATATATAAAATAGAAAATTATTGATGGAAAATAATTAGATTCTAAAAGAAAAAAATATTTGAGAATAGTCTCTTAAAAAGGATTGATAAAAAAATGAATTAATAATATTCATAATATCTAGTTTGTAATAAGGTCTTCACTATAATTTATTCTATTTTCAATTATCCAAGTTTTTGTTTTTGCTTTAAATATATTAACCAGTACCATTTCCTTGATGTCCATTGGCAGCCTGTTGTAAATCTTCGGTCCTAAGTATGTGACTGTTCTCTGGGCGGCAGTTGTTGTCATCCTGGGGACTGCTAGATCAATATTCCTTCTTCGCGTGCTGTGGGTGTGGTCCATGTTGAGAAAGAACTGCGGGTTTTTCCTGATGAATGTGAGTAATTTGTGAATGTAAATTTGTCGGATGCTCAGTAGTTGGAGCTCTTCATATAGAGAATCTGAAGGGTAGAGTGGATGTTTCTGTCCCATTATTCTGAGGATGAGTTTCTGGACTTTAAAAACAGGATTGATATGGCAGAAATATGTAGCTCCCCATGCCAGGATTCCATATCTTGCTATTGACTCTACCAATGCGTGATATACAATTTTTAACGTATCCAGTGTGAGTATCTGTCGGAGTTGAATGAAACTGTAAACCAGTTTCCTGAGTTTTGTTGTTTGCTGTATGATGTGTTTGTCCCACCAAAGTAAGTCGTCTATTATAACTCCTAAATATTTTATATTATCTGTTCGTTCTACTGATGGACAATTGCAGTCTATGCGATTTATTTTGCAGTGATGTAACTTGATTGTATTTTGTACAGGTTTTTTGGAGTCCGTCAGTGAAAATGCTAGAAATTTAGTTTTTGATGAATTGAGAGTCAGGATATTACTGTGGAGCCAAAGTGTAATTTTTTCCATGCCTAATTCAGCGGTTATGAAAGTCTCGTTCCAGTTGTTGCCTTGAAATATCACAGCTGTGTCGTCGGCAAAGACAATAATCTTGCCACCAATGTCGAGTGAGCACAACTCATTGGCAAAGATGAGGTACAGTATCGGACCAAGAACTGTTCCTTGTGGCATGCCGAATTTTACAGGAAGGCCTTCTTCTGCACTCAGATTTTTCCCTATTCTCACTCTCTGTTTGCGAATGGTTGAGAAATGAGAAAAAACGAAGAATACATTTCATATAAGTTTAATTTTGCAATACTTGTTTATATACAATATTTTTTGTTTTTCCACTGTCTGCGTAAATATAAAGACTATCTGGTTTGCCGACTCGGGAACACGCAACATACAGTTGTCCATGTGAAAAGCAATCCACATCTAAATCTAGACCACACAATTCTAAAGATTGACCTTGAGCTTTGTTGATTGTGATTGCAAATGCCAATCGAATTGGGAATTGCAATCTTTTAAATTGAAATGGTGTATCGGTCGGGATCGTGGGTATTCAAGGAATGAGGACATCTTCACCTTTGAAAGGCCCTGTTAAAATCGTTGCTTCCACTACATTATTCATTAATCTCTTAACTGCAAGTCGCGTGCCGTTGCAGAGTTTTGGCTGATTAATATTCCGCAAGAGGATAATTGGCACACCTACTTTCAATTTCAATATGTGTGGTGGTATCCCTGGCAGATAAAGTGAGTTTAGAAATTCTGTTGGATAATTAACTACTTCATCAGCTTCCACAACAGTGGGGTGCATACCAACTGACCCAATTCCCATTTGACCCAACCTACCACTTGACCCAATTTTTTTAAATCGAGAAAAGCCGCGAAACCACTTGACCCAATAGACATCTGACCCAATATACCATTTGCCCCAATATTATAAACATCACAAAACCATCTGACCCAATTGACATCTGACCCAACCTACCACTAGACCCAACTACTGTGCTGCGCTCTCGTGGAATAGTTTATGGTGCACAAAACATCAATGCCTTCTTGATGAGTGGTACTCCTTCGATAACTTCAATAAATAACTCAACTGAGAAATGCAGTCTCATAAGTACCGGTAACCGAGAATTGTAGGGTACTATATCATGGAGATTATTCGATTTTTTTTACAAATTTCGTTGTGCAAATTGTTTATTTCTCAGTAAATAAATAGTACAACCAGAAACATAGCTTCTGAAATATTCATAAAACTATGTAGGTAGGCTACTCTAAATCGATGTATTCTAGAAACACTTATCCAAATTTACTGAGGGAAGAAACTTGTGAGGAAATTTTTTAAGGCAGATTCCATCAAAGTCATTCTCTACAATTATTTATGTTGTAGGTTTTAACCTAGGTTATAAGGAATGTCCATAAATATTCATTTCCAATTTCTATTTCTAATACAGTAACTCAATTCCATTGTCTTACAGAACTTATATCGTAGGCTGTAGGATACCTGTCAACAGCTTTTTTCTGACTTAATAAAAACTATGATAGCAACAATAGACTACAATACTTGGAGTAAGGTAAAATCTAGTTGTGAAAAGTTACCTATATCAAATTGAATAATCATCAATCATTTACTGATTGATAAGATGCTTTTATGGTGGTTTTACCAAATCTAATAACCTCATCCAAATTTAATAATACAGATCTAACCTCAAAATCACAAAATAACACAAATCTAACCTCAAAGATAGCAAGAACTGTCAAAACAGTTGTGCTTGGTTTCAAGGCCTTCTAGACTTTTACCTGAAGAGTAGACCGTAGGTAGAGAGTAACCAAGCCTGGAACATTGCAGAAAATTTGCCAGAGTGCAGCACAGTAGTTGGGTCAAGTGGTAGGTTGGGTCAGATGTCAATTGGGTCAGTTGGTTTTTTGATATTTATAGAGTTGGGACAAATGGTATATTGGGTCAGATGTCTATTGGGTCAAATGGTTTCGCGGTTTCTCTCTATTTTAAAAAATTGGGTCTAGTGGTAGGTTGGGTCAAATGGGAGTTGGGTCAGTTGGTTGAGCCCCACCCTGTGGTATACCTTTGGTCTAGTAGGTGACAATTTGACGGCAATGATATATTTTTACAAGGGTACTGGTTGTCGCCTATGGCCAACATGACCAGGTTGTCGGGGTGACACCTAGACGGTGACCTGGTAGGAGTAGACGTAGGAGGTTATGTTTACCTTTAAATTTGAGCTAAGTGTTTTGTTGTTCCTTGTGCACTTTTTGAATTTTAGAATGCTCTTGAACTCTTGATTAGACCTATTACTTATCTATCTATGATGATATTTTTAATATCCTAAAAATATTTTATCATCTGTTGTTCTATTTAAATAAAAAATTTTAGCTAGCAGCTTACCTTGAGTTAGATAAACTTAGTGAGTTCAAGTTACTTATATAGTATTTTAAAATGATACAAACATTTCTGGTTCTCATTATCTGCTCAAGCCTTGGTATTTCTGAATCAGACATTAACATATTTGGACCTGGGTTAAATCCTGCTAAAGTCGTGATGCCTGCGAGATACTTTTTTTTAAACTTAGAAAGTTTTAAAAAGTCAATGTAAGTATTTTATCTTTTTTCAATTTTAATGAACAGATAATACCCACATCAAAATTTTATTATGCGCAAATTAATGACAAATGCACTAATGATAATTATCATCATTAAACGAAAATCCAAATTAAATACTGTAAATCACCCCAAAGACTACAGTGCTACCGTACTGCAAATATAGACAACAGAGTAAACAGCTAGATGGAAATTTGATAAGCGCTACAAAAATTATTTGTCGATCCTGGAATCGAACCCGGTACCTCCTAATTTCCGGGGTGATTTACAGCATTTAACTTGAATTGGATTTTTGTTTGATAATAATTATTAATTCATTAATTTAGAATTTTAATAAATGCAATATCTTAGTAATTTCCATCTGTAGACAAATGCCTATATTATGCTATACTATACAATAGTATTACCAAATAAGCATCAAGTTAATACCTAAAAATGTAAAGTAGGTACCTAAAAATTAGTGTCTTGCCAGATATTATTTCATAAAAATATGTTTCAGAGCGTGGATGAGGTTATGTAGCATATTTAGTTGTTATGTTGAGTCCATAAGGTGGGCATTGGACCCCCAGGGATATTTCAGGATTACACAAAAACAAGTAGCCTAGGCCTGCTAACAAAACTTGAGTTGAAAAGAGTAAAATAAAGATCACAGAACAAAAGTAGGTAGTCAAAAATATGTGCTTACCAAGCTGTTATAAAACATGAAAAACTTACGGTGTGAGTACAATATTGGATTATCATCCAATAATAAGTCTTTCAAGGCCCTACGATAAAAATGAATATTGATAACTTATAGAAAAACAACTACTATCTGCTTTGCTAGAGGAACAGGAAAGAGAAACAACTTTTCTTTACTTACTGCTATTAGAATGTTTGATTCACATCTATCCTGGCAGAATAGGTTAAATAATCCATTCAATAATTAATCTACTATGTCTATTTTCAACTCATAAATGAATGTAAGACAGCGATAAAGAATAAAAAAATACTGAGATAAGTCAACTGAATGCATGCTTGTGACTAATTCAGCTGCCTTTATCTATTAGTTGCTCGGCTTGACGACCATTTCCAATATAATACTTGTTATTTTAAGTCCATAATGTGATTACAAAACCACGTCAAAGTAAAATAAAATGAAAATGTAATACAAGAGCTATTGACAAGCTAATCACAACAAAAATGAATAGGAAATAAGAACTTACCAGCGATTTATTCAACATGACGAACTCTCTGAGAGCATACTATGAGTTTTCCACCACAGGCCGGCAGGTCTCAAGGCAGACCAAGAACAAGGTAAAAGAGTTACGGAAAATCAACGAGGAGAGAGGCATAATGAATACGTTGAACAGAGAGAACCCAAGCCTCATCCATAACAATCGCATAAAAACTGACCCCCAACTAGTCTGTGATCTGCTGAATGCTGCCTTTATTCAGCCCCCCATAAGGTCAACGATCACTCCCATGCTACATTGCTCAGATGAATCTAATGGAGCACCTTAAGGTGCGTTCAATACCATTACAAGTGGAGAACTGAGTAGACTCGTTGGGAGACTAAAGTCAAACAACTCCTCAGGTCATGATGATAAAAATATCACTGGGAACATGCTGAAATTTTGTGAACAGGAATTGAATAATTCAGTACTAGATACTGTCAATGCCTCTATTAATCAGGCAACTATACCACAAACTCTTGAAATTTCTAAGTTCTACCCAAAATTCAAAAATGGCGAAAAAAAGATATAATGTCTTACAACTGGCCAATAGCAAATCTGCCTCAAATTTCAGAAATAATGGAACGTGCAGTTTATGACCAATTGATTAAACACCTCGAAGTCAATAACCTAATAACGCGGCATCAGCATGGATTCAGAAAAGGACATAGTACTGCAAAAGCAACATCACAGTTTTGCAACAACTTAAATAAACTTTGGGAGGAGAAAAAAATCGGTATCAGGAATCTTCATTGATCTACAGAAGACATAATAAAATGGGACACTCTGAAGAAAAATCTGAAAAAATAGTTGGAAAAGCTCTACAGTGGCTGAAGGATTACCTCTCAAATAAAAAACAATATGTAGAACTATACCACCACAAACAGAACATTATTGTTCATTTCAAATCAACACTTCGAGCAGTAAACAGAGGTGTACTCCAAGGATCCATACTTTTACCATTGTTGTTCCTGATATACATTCTTGACTTTCCAATTGAAATAGACAGCAGAAACAGAGGTGTACCCCAAGGATCCTTACTTGGACCATTGTTGTTCCTGATATTCATTCATGACTTTCCAAATGAAATAGACAGCAGAAACAACTGCATACTCTTTGCCGATGACACTACAATACTGGTGCCTTATAATGATCTAGATTCAGCAAACACACTTGTCAACAAAACACTGCAAGAAGCCATCCATTTATGCAATAGATCACATCTATCTATCAATAAACAGAAAACCATACACGTTACTTTCCAACCAATCAACAACAGTGCAGAACTAACTCTCAATAGTAAAATTACAGCAGCGGCAGACACAAGATTCTTGGTCATCATTATCAACACAAACCTGACATGGCAGCCTTACATTGAACAACTCAGCAAGAAATTATCATCGGCAGTGTACGTGATTCAGAGACTGATTAACGTCGAGCGCTTAGCTCTAGGGACAAACTAATTCTGCTAAATCGCTCCAGCTGTACTATTCACTTGCTGCCCGAGCATAGCAGGCGTAAAACCGTGCTTTAAAGGTACACATACCAGCGGCTATTATTGTGTCTATAAAAGAAGTTTATTCATCAAGAACAGCGCTACAAGTTGCTATGAATTTGAAGTCTTTAGAACGAACATTGAATGTGAAAAAGGAGTTTAAATGCATAAAAATTTGATTTTTTTCAGATTTTCAAAAACAAAGTTGACGTAATTTTTGCTATATTGAAGAGGAGACTTGCATATTTTTCTAATCAGTAGTTTTTGTAGGGTATGTGTGCTATCTGCCTCAAAAAAGTGACTTTTGAAGCCCTATTGTTAGCTAACAGAAGATGATAAAAATATTTCAATTGCATAGATTATGTCCTAAGAACCTGTCCAATAGATTAGAAAAAGAAAAAAAAATGAAATTTTTTTTTCGGAAGAGAAGGCAGCTCTCACTGCATACCACGCTCTGTTCGCTTCCCACCTGAGATATGGCAACGTGGCCTGGGGATCAGCCTCGCAAGTAGCATACTGGTGATTCAGAAGAAGGCACTAAGAACCATCCTAGGGCTGAGCATGGTTGAGCATTGCAAACTGCAAGCCACTCTTCCAGAGATACAAGCTGCTTACAGTGACCTCGCTTTATATCCTGGAGACTATCACCATGACAAAGGCTCAGCCTATTTTTTCCTCCAATGTCATAATTATATTATGATTGTAGTATTGTGCACAATAAAAAAAAGAAGTAAGAAAGAGAGCATGCCCTGCACTTAGGAGACAAGCATCAACATGACACAGGAAATAATAAGGTCATGGATCTACCACAGCACCGCCTGAAACAATTTAAAGACTCTTCAATTTGCTGCCATCAAACGTGGAGGTTCTAGAGAACAATAAAATCTTCGCTGTCGCACTGAAGAGATATTTGACAGAACGACCATATTATATGCTGAGGGAATATGCGTATATTTGCAAGTGCACGTCGAATCATGCATGAGCCAAAAAACAAAATTTGTAAGGTGCCATTGAAAAACGTTGTGACTTGCATGTAGCTGCTCACACTGAACGCATCAGCAAGTGCAAGCGTTCATTGTGTGTTTCTATTGCTCTATCTAGCTTTAGTTTCTCATCTGCAAGCTTGGAAATGCATAACCAAGCGTTCACTTGCACATATACGCATCCATTGTGATTACACACTTGGGGGCGTATGCAGAAGCTCGGTTTAAACTGTGTCTAGAGTAAACGCGTTTAAAATAAACGCCGTTTGAACCACCAATCGGATGCTGAATAGAAACGAATTAGACATGCAGATTAAACGGCTTTATTGAAGCACAATGGTATGAGTTGTTTGACCTGATTTCTCATACATTGAATCAGAATTCAGAAACAAAACGTAAACATGATAATTTTGGCATTGATCATATTATGATTTGTTTTTATTCACCTCAGCTTCAGACTAAGGACTATGCTCCATTTTCATGATTTTGTCAATACAATATAATTGTGAAAGACAATAAAAGCATTTGATTTGGTTAGTATAAAGTATTAGTAATAAAATTTGAGCTATTATTAATCAATACTGGCTCACTGCTCATATCGTTTACGCATATTGCAAAGTTGAGCGTTTACTTTTGAGTGAGTTTAAACGGCGTTTACTGGCTAAAGATGGAATTAGCTTACGGATTCATGGTTTAAACTAGAGTTTAAATAATTGATGGGCCAGACGTAGCTTGAACAGAGCGCATCTGCATATGGGCCAAGCCTTTAAAATTTAGTTGAATGATAGTTGAACCAAAGTGAACTTATTGTGTAACTTGTTAAGCAAATGTTATATCTTAGACACACATTGTTCTATTGTATTTTAAAGCTTGATTTTTGTATGTTGTCTAATAGTGTACTATTATTGTGATTATTTGCCTGTAGGTCGATTGATGAAATTGAGAAGAAGCTATCTGTCCAGGTATTTGGCCAACATACATCGGGTCGCTCTGCTCGCATCTGGGTCAATGTGTTGAATCGCAATGATGGGCTTTTTGTTGTCAGATACAAACTTTATGAAACTTGCAAAAATCTGCAGATCGTTGTCAAGTTTAACAACAAACATATAAACGGTTCGCCTTTTGTTTTCAATGGTAAGACCAATATTTTGAAAAATATTTCGGTGTATGATATTGGTTATAATTTATTGCCTACTCGAGTTGATAGTTGTTTTCTATGCATTGTATATGAGTTCTCTTGTGTTTGGGAGGAAAACACCCTCCCTGGCTTTAAAAATTTGACATTCCTAAGTGGCTTCAACAGGTTTTATTCAATTTGCTATATTTAACCTGACTACATAGCTGACACAAAATTTTATGTTAGAATTATAAAATAATGGAGTGTTCCGTGGTTTAGTGGATAGAGTGCTTGCGTAGCAGCATAGAGATCCCGGGTTCAAACCCTCTCATTAGCAAAAGTTTTTTAACCAGATCACTCCCGTGTTATCGGATGGCTTAAATTATATATCCAGGCGGTGGGACCTTCCCGCAAGGGACTCCCCTCAAACAAAAGCCATACGAATTTACTTTTATAAAATAATCCTTTTTTGTAATTTTAATTATTGTTAGCTACAACTAGAGAAGTGCACCAAGAATCATTGATTGATAGCAACAAATTAGAGTACATATTGCATAGAATCACTTAAGAGGAGGTTTACTTTTACTTCTTTGGTCCTCCCAAGAAGAGGGATAGTATACGGTTAGTTTATATCCATCACATATATAAAATACGCAGGGTTGACCACTCCCCAAATCCGTGGACGCACCCACACTAAATTTGAAAAAATCAGCTCTTACCCCACTTCCCATAAATTGGAAACTTGGCAGTCATTTTAAAAGCTTGAAACTTTGTTTGCCCCCCCAAGATTTGATTTTTGCAAAAAGAATTTCGAGATCACAGTCCTGGGAACCCCTGAAATACGTTTGCAATTATTTTAGTGCAACTAATGACACTATGAAGAGACACTATGCTGCTTCAAATGAGGGCTTCCAGCAGTTCATAAAACTTATTTATCCAGATTTTTCACTTGAAATGCACTATACAGTGCGTTTCGTAGACACTGTTTTCTTAAAACGTTTTTCCTTTTCCTTGTACCGGACCCTGATCATCATGATTGGTGTGGCATGGAGAATTCACAGTTTTGTAGTATCATGACAGCAGGTATACGGGATAGTAGATTTGTGGGAAATAGAGCTAGAGAGGAATTGGATTGGAGACAATCTTCAAGCTTTTATATTATACGTTCAATAATTTAATTCTAATGATTTATGATGTGAAGCTTGTTGGTCAACGAAGACTCTTTTTACCCATCAATATTTTATATGGGAGTTACAGAGGATAGATCATTGTAACACTTGAGATGCACGATTTATCTGATGACTTTCCTTTTTATTTTAGAAACCATTCAGGCAGAACATTGTTATTGCCCGGAGCGCGACTTTGAGAGTTGGCTTACGGATTATGGATGTTTAAATAATGAGACAAACTATTCGCAAATTGAAGAGGATCTAAAGCCATTTAAAGACATCGATTTCAATTCTTTTCGACCTGAGTTTGTCAAGAAATTTGATCGTCCAGCTAGCATGAGCGTATGTAATTATGTCGTCTTGAACAATCAGGTAAGCGTATTTTATAATCCTCTTCAATACATTAAATTTAGGATATTTACCAATCACTTCAAAACAGTTAGATCATTTTTTTGTAATAATTGTACAAAAAATGTTCAATATGATTTCCCAGGTATTCATTTTATTCATTTGATATCTTCACATCAGCCTAAATGTTTATTGTTGACTGATTGCAGATGATTCTCCGGTTACTAATGCTTCATCACACTTAATATAAACTATATAAATTTAGTACAGAATTAGCCTCTTTCAACAGCTAGTCAACAAGTCTATCTTCTAGTATCATTCAAATGGAGCATAACTCTGATCCTCGAAATAAACATTTACTAATATTATTGCAATCAATCTCACTAACACTAATCACTGTCGAAAGAGGTATTATCTCTGTTGCTAAAAATGATTCTATTCCAAACATAATTATGTTTACTCCATTCTCATTATTTAGTTTTTCTCCTCTTGATAGCAATACTTGTAAAATGATCGACTCTACAGTGAGATCCACTTTATACTGTCAGCATTGCTTATGAATAATTTAAATGCTTCCCATTCAACCAATGCTGACAGTTTGAGGTGACAGTCCTGGGAAACACTGAAATATGTTTGCAATTTTAGTGCAACTAATGACACTATGAAGAGACACTATGCTGCTTCAAATGAGGGCTTCCAGCAGTTCATAAAACTTAGTTATCCAGATTTTTCACTTGAAATGCATTATACAGTGCGTTTCGTAGACACTGTTTTCTTAAAACGTTTTTCATTTTCCTTGTACCGGACCCTGATCATCATGATTTGTGTGGAATGGAGAATTCACAGTTTTGTAGTATCATGACTGCAGGTATACGGGATAGTAGATTTGTGGGAAATAGAGCTAGAGAGGAATCGGATTGGAGACAATCTTCAAGCTTTTATATACGGTACGTTAAATAATTTCATTCTAATGATTTATGATGTGAAGCTTGTTGGTCAACGAAGGCTCTTTTTACCCATCAATCTTTTATATGGGAGTTACAGAGGATAGATCATTGTAACACTTCAGATGCACGATTTATCTGATGACTTTCCTTTTTATTTTAGAAACCATTCAGGCAGAACATTGTTATTGCCCGGAGCGCGATTTTGAGAGTTGGCTTACGGATTATGGATGTTCAAATAATGAGACAAACTATTCGCAAATTGAAGAGGATCTAAAGCCATTTAAAGACATCGATTTCAATTCTTTTCGACCTGAGTTTGTCAAGAAATTTGATCGTCCAGCTAGCATGAGCGTATGTAATTATGTCGTCTTGAACAATCAGGTAAGCGTATTTTATAATCCTCTTCACTACATTAAATTTAGGATATTTACCAATCACTTCAAAACAGTTAGATCATTTTTTTGTAATAATTGTACAAAAAATGTTCAATATGATTTTCCAGGTATTCATTTGATATCTTCACAACAGCCAAAATGTTTATTGTTGACTGAGTGCAGATGCTTCTCCGGTTACTAATGCTTCATCACACTTAGAGCCGGTTTCTGAGCTCGGGATTTGGCTAAGTTCTAGACTTTAAACAGCTGGAGTCAGAAAATTGGTTTTCCTAAACGGGGCGTAGTGTTAGTCATTATCATAGTCACGTTTGAATTAAAGTTCAAAAAACTAGAAAATTGAATAGAAAATAAAATATAAAAAAATAGTGTAAAGTTTCAGCTATTTTGAATTATTTAGAAATGTTTAATTTCGTCAAGAAATAACGTTTCCAATTATAGAAATGAGAAAATGAAAACTGCGACTACTGTTATAGAAACTGCGACTAGGCCCCGTTTTGGAAAGCTAATTTTCTGACTCTAGCTTTTTAAAGTCTAGAACTTAGCTAAATCCCGAGCTCAAAACCGGCCGTTAATATAATTTACTAGCTTACCCGGCGAACTTCGTACCGCCAAAAAGTCAATGTATCTCATGTCTTGACTTTATTTGGTGAAACATGAATTTATCTGACAATTAATATTTTCATTTACATCTCAATATGGACTTCCTATGTGCTTAAAACTACCGAAGTGCACCAAGAATCATTGATTGATAGCAACAAATTAGAGTACATATTGCATAGAATCACTTAAGAGGGGTTTACTTTTACTTCTTTGGTCCTCCCAAGAAGAGGGATAGTATACGGTTAGTTTATATCCATCACATATATAAAATACGCAGGGTTGACCACTCCCCAAATCCGTGGACGCACCCACACTAAATTTGAAAAAATCAGCTCTTACCCCACTTCCCATGAATTGGAAACTTGGCAGTCATTTTAAAAGCTTGAAACTTTGTTTGCCCCCCAAGATTTGATTTTGTGCAAAAAGAATTTCGAGGTCACAGTCCTGGGAACCCCTGAAATACGTTTGCAATTTTAGTGCAACTAATGACACTATGAAGAGACACTATGCTGCTTCAAATGAGGGCTTCCAGCAGTTCATAAAACTTATTTATCCAGATTTTTCACTTGAAATGCACTATACAGTGCGTTTCGTAGACACTGTTTTCTTAAAACGTTTTTCCTTTTCCTTGTACCGGACCCTGATCATCATGATTGGTGTGGCATGGAGAATTCACAGTTTTGTAGTATCATGACAGCAGGTATACGGGATAGTAGATTTGTGGGAAATAGAGCTAGAGAGGAATTGGATTGGAGACAATCTTCAAGCTTTTATATTATACGTTCAATAATTTAATTCTAATGATTTATGATGTGAAGCTTGTTGGTCAACGAAGACTCTTTTTACCCATCAATATTTTATATGGGAGTTACAGAGGATAGATCATTGTAACACTTGAGATGCACGATTTATCTGATGACTTTCCTTTTTATTTTAGAAACCATTCAGGCAGAACATTGTTATTGCCCGGAGCGCGACTTTGAGAGTTGGCTTACGGATTATGGATGTTTAAATAATGAGACAAACTATTCGCAAATTGAAGAGGATCTAAAGCCATTTAAAGACATCGATTTCAATTCTTTTCGACCTGAGTTTGTCAAGAAATTTGATCGTCCAGCTAGCATGAGCGTATGTAATTATGTCGTCTTGAACAATCAGGTAAGCGTATTTTATAATCCTCTTCACTACATTAAATTTAGGATATTTACCAATCACTTCAAAACAGTTAGATCATTTTTTTGTAATAATTGTACAAAAAATGTTCAATATGATTTCCCAGGTATTCATTTTATTCATTTGATATCTTCACATCAGCCTAAATGTTTATTGTTGACTGATTGCAGATGATTCTCCGGTTACTAATGCTTCATCACACTTAATATAAACTATATAAATTTAAGTACAGAATTAGCCTCTTTCAACAGCTAGTCAACAAGTCTATCTTCTAGTATCATTCAAATGGAGCATAACTCTGATCCTCGAAATAAACATTTACTAATATTATTGCAATCAATCTCACTAACACTAATCACTGTCGAAAGAGGTATTATCTCTGTTGCTAAAAATGATTCTATTCCAAACATAATTATGTTTACTCCATTCTCATTATTTAGTTTTTCTCCTCTTGATAGCAATACTTGTAAAATGATCGACTCTACAGTGAGATCCACTTTATACTGTCAGCATTGCTTATGAATAATTTAAATGCTTCCCATTCAACCAATGCTGACAGTTTGAGGTGAATCTCACTATAGACACAATAATATTCCATTTTGATAATCTCACTATAGCGAGGTCCACGTTATAATGGCAGTGGTATTGCTATCCTTGTTTATCATTCAACAAAGCGAATAGCGCTATCTCTTTCTCGCTTTGCTCTGTTGCCAGATCGTCTTTTAACAATGTAGAATTAATAATTAACAAAATATTTCATCTTAATTATGAAAATTCATTATGAAATTATTTTAAAATATTATTTCTTGCTCAATAAAATATAATTGATTTTAAACGAGAATGAACAGTTAATATTACATCAATAAACCTATATCAGCTACCGTCTGTAGAAGGTATTGACAAGACAGAGAATCGGCATCGTTGTTCCCCTATCTTTCTTTACTGCCAATATAACGTGGACCTCACTATAATAGCGTTGAAATACAATTTTTGTCCTAATAAAATTGTAGCTTTACAGGAAGTGCTACGGCCAACATGTTGGCTTCAAGATGTTCATGGATGCAATTCTGTTGTCGCTGACTAGAAAAGTTCGACTTCCTGACTTTGAGATTTTTGTTAATCTTGGAGATTGGCCATTGATGAAGAAAGGGGATACACCCATTTACCCTTTATTCTCGTGGTGTGGCTCCCACAGCACTCACGATATTGTAATGCCAACTTATGACATTACTGAATCCTCACTGCAAGCAATGGGAAGGTGAGTAATGAGATTATTTACCTAATTCGAAATATCTGGTAGTACGCTATCTCATACTATATTTTTAACATACTTTTTGACTGTCATTCTGCTTCATCAGCCTGCACACGTTAGTAATTAATCATAGGTACAGCACTAGAAACAGAGATAAACTTTTACATTTGCAAAGCCATAGACTTGAGCTCTACAAGAAGAAGCCCACATACATAGGAGCCAAGTTCTATAACAAGCTACCGACGCAAACCCAACAAGAGCCGAATCCCAATAAATTCAAATTGGAATTGAAGATATATTTAACTGAAAGAGCTCTTTATAATATCGAAGAATATCTTAATGAATGAGATCAGCTCCTACGAGTTGAATTATATTGTATGTTTGTATTGTTGTATTCTGTAGATGTTTTATTTGTTTTTTGTTCTATTTTAAATTGTATCTAATCAAATATATATTTTTGACACTATTCATTGTATACACTGTACACATTTATGAATAAAGTAATTATGAAATGAAATGAAACTATAGTGGCTTCCATTATAACTCGCCGCCATTAGTGGTGGCTACTAAACTTCCGTCTATTGTCCCTGTGAGAACGGGGTCGTCTGATAATGTTCCTGTATGATGGCGGCTGTATGATACTTATGGCGGCCACTAGTGGGCACCACTATTGTTTCCGTGTGTAGGGTGATTGAGGCTAGAAATTTTAGAAGATGATCTCAATGAATTGCAGGGAATAAGGCCAGTGTGAAGGCCAACTATCTGCCATTAGTTGTCCTTGGAGATTATTTTCCAATATGTCAGCATTCCTTCTAAACATCAAAGCTTCTTCCTATTTAACCAATGCTAAAAGTTCAAAGTTAACGTCGCTAAAATAGGTTTGCTTGTTAATTTGTTTATAATGTTGTTCATCAGCAAATTTACATATTAATAGGAATTTAATTGTACCATAATTTGTGACTTAGTTCCGTTATGGTATTACGTCATGCTTCTAGCCATTCCGCATCTAGCCATTGTCCTCGTGGGGCTCCTTGCGAAATAGCCATGTTTTTTCAAGCACTCGCTCTACTAAAAATTAGAGCTTCCACACTTTTTGCCCTCCCACAACGGACCAAAATAACTCACAATGTGACTGTATGGATAATTTGAGGAGCTGTGACGGCATCACTTGAAGTTATGTGGAACGGTATGTTCCATAATCCGTGTAGTGAACATTATTCATTGTGCATTTATTGGTGTAAATATGTCTTAATGATGACAGATAATAAAATGATTAATTCAGTAAAAATGTTCAATTAAATTAATCTCTTAACACTCATGTTTATTATGATTGCCTTCATTATTTGTGTTGCAGAGTGAGCTTGGACATGCTGTCTGTTCAAGGAAATATAAATAAAGTTTGGAATGACCGAGAAGCGAAGGCGTTCTGGAGAGGGCGTGACTCCAGCGAAGAGCGTCTCAAATTGATCGAAATTTCGCGTCAACATCCACACCTCATCAATGCTTCTCTCACTAATTTCTTCTTCTTTCATCATCTTGAAAACCAGTACGGACCAAAAACAAAACATATATCGTTTTTCAAATTTTTCGATGTATGTATGTGAAATTGGTTTATGCATGCTTCATTTTCCAACCCACGACTAGGATTCTAAATATAGGTACTAATCTATTACTAACGTATACCTGAAATTCAAAAACGAATTTGCTTGAAAAACACTAAAAAATGCTTGATTTTCCAAATCGTAATTAGGATTTATAATCTATTTCTAACAGTATTTTTTATTTCAACTGATCCTCAATCTAAATAACTCGAACACGTTTTCCTTTTTTACTATTTTCTTGCAATGTTTGGGACAAATACAAACTTATTGCTCATCTCTATCCAGATAGAGATTTAATCGAAAATTGTCAAACTTTTCAATAAATTATACATTTTAAAATTTCAACTAATGTGCTCTCAAACTCCTAACATAGTAATTCACTCTTACATTATTACAAATTGCCAATTTTCGCTTAGTTTTCTCGTAATCTGCAATTTCATATTCAGGCTATAGTATTTAGAATAATTGAACAAGTTTCCCACTATCATTTTTATCAGTGTTGACTTACCCGAAAATTATCCAAAAATGTCTAGTGCATCTCGTGGCAAACTTTTGTAGTTATCAACATTCTATTGAATAAGAAAAAACTGAAAATTCATCAAAAAATGTTTTATGGTTTTCAAAACTCTATTATCTCATGCCTCATACCTTTGAACAGCAGTGTTGGGAGATTCTGTTCCAACATTCAACTCTCATTTGAAATCAAATTCGGTTACCTCATAGAACCAAGATTTTATAACAACTCAGTACCTCAATAACAACAGCCTTAACCCCTAAATTACATTTTTCTGCTTTCAACAGTTTTGACCTGCGCTGAATGCCATGTCAAGGCCAGGTTTTCTCGACTCCAGTTGACGTTTCAGTTACTCAAGGTAGGTTGACGGAAGAATGGACCTTGAGCCTTGTTTGAACACTTATTTGAACAGGTTACAGATACATGAAAGTTACCACACGGACATGACCTCACGGTTGAAGCTACATGCTTGTAACGGCCTCCAGTACAGTAACTAGAACGTCTATTAGAGTCGTGAAAACAAGGCTCCTATTCGCAAAAGAAAAAATCCTAGTGAATGAGTTTCACAAAATACCGAGTGAAAAGATTTTGGTTTCGCTTACTTTGATACAAGTCTTCATTTATTAGTAATTTAATGATAGTGACTGCAAAGTTTATGGAGTTTAGTGTGACTAATATTTAGAAATTAATCTTGAAAGTTAGAACCTTTTATATTATTTTGGAATGAAAACAGTATTTTCAATTTATTTTGGGTTTCTTTTCACAGTATAAATATCAAATAAATTTGGATGGAACTGTAGCAGCGTATAGATTTCCATATCTTCTATCTGGAGGATCATTAATTCTGAAACAAGATTCGGAATACTATGAGCATTTCTATCGGAATCTGAAGCCAAAGCAGCATTATGTAGCTGTGAAGAGAGACTTGTCCAATCTGATAAAGAAAATAGACTGGGCCAGAGAGAATGACGAGAAAGCTGAAAAGATAGCCAAAAATGGTCAGCAATTTGCGCTGAATAATCTTTTACCTCAGCATATTTTCTGCTATCATGCAGTTTTATTCCACGTAAGTACTATATTTTTCTAGCTAGCTGAAATTTATTCAACCAACAGGCTAAGCTTGAATAATATTTCGTTCATTCTTATAACATTTTATTCAATTGAAGAACTCTTGTTAGAAGAGTGATACAATAATTTGCACACTATTTTGCTGAGAGTGATGCTCACATGAGCTCTATGCTTGTGCGTGACACTCACATTGTCCTATTATAATTTCATCAGTCCTTACGTTCTACTGAAACATTGAAAGCAACATTTAGAACTGGCAGTATTACTCTCATACATTAAAATAATTGAAAACGAAGAGTTCAATACAATTACTGTTATATTTTCAGCTGCAAGAGCAATAAATACTTGTTTGTATTAGAGATTTCCAATTTATTTAAAATTATGTACTAGTGTCTAGTAACACGTAGTAATAATAATAAATATCGGCTGGTTCAGGTCTGGTGTCAGAGTTTTCAGGTCGCACCTGATCAATTTCAGGGCCTCTGACATGACCTTACAACTGTTTTTAGGCATCCGGACCGACGACTTAACGTGATCATCCGAGAGTGGCCCGGGCCGGAATTTGAACCCGGGTCTCTGAATTATTATAAATCCATTACATAGGTACTGGTTGATATTTCTTTCAGTCACACATTCATATTATTTTTTTTCTATAAACTTAAACTGATTGTGGCTTAAATGCATAAAATATTGTCATACATGACATCAAAACCCATTAAATTTTATTGAAGTATTATTTATTTTTGTGAGTTGAAAATCTGGTCGCGGATTCAATTATTAAATGTAATTGATAAAGATTCAAATTCTCGAAAACCCAATTACGCAGGTTTAAACTGCCCGAACTGTGACAGCCTATAATTGAATTCTCAAGACAGAATCCTTCAGGTGAGCAATGCCTTGACTCAACAACTATACTTCACAAACGGTTTAAAGAATAGAAAGAAAAATTCAAAATCTATTTATGTGAAAAAACATGCAGCCTTGATTCACAGACCAAAAGTCTACTCACTCTTGTTTGTATAGCATGGAGCTAAAAATCATAATATTGCCTTCACGAAACGTGATAAAACACACGTTTCATCTTTGCACATTGGAGATCTTCTCGCTTTATCAATTACATTTAATAATTAAATCCGCGACCAGATTTCCAACTCACAATATAATATTTCAATAAAATTGAATTGGTTTTGATGCCATGAATGACAATATTCTATACATAAAGGTAAACAGGTTGTTGTGCTGCTTTGTTGATTATGAGAAACTTTTGGGATCTTGCAAGGTTGGCAATTCGCTATCAAATAATGTTCATTTTTATTATTATTTTTTTGCTGAGGGTGATGTCCACAAGATTTCTAGACTTATGAATGGGTAATGATACATAGGTAAGGACATACAATTTTAGGTGGATTCCGATCCACCGGGAAGCGATTTTTCAACTCATATCATATTCAGAGCAGTTGGCCCGAGTGGTCACTCTGCTAACAGGAGTAGCAGGCGAATGATTCTTAACTTATTCAAGCGATAGCTTATCAGCGCGACCACTGAGTCAAACCGCTTCCCAATTGAGTGTGATGTTTAGTTATTTTTACATAATATAATTACAAGATTATGTTCAAGTTTGTTTATTCATATTTAAAAAGTTATGAATTTATTTAGTTGGTTATGTCTAATAAGAGATACTTAAATCTCTTATTTGTTTGACAAACAAAAATAAGTAGTTGAGTTGTTATAAGTATGTATTACCTACTGTGAACATATTCACTAGTACAACATAGTAAAATAACTTTTTATTTCAATAGGAATGGAGCAAAAAAATAGTGAGCCCCATCAGGGTGAATGACGGAATGGAACAAGTGCCTCAACCGTCCACCGATGATGACCAAGACTGCTTTTGCGATGAGGAGCTTCCTGAAACAAACACTATGAAAGATGAATTATGATATAGCATTTTAGCCCAAGTTGATGTACGTTCATCATTGTTACCTATACAATCAATTCATTAATTATCATGACTATTTGTATTTTTGTAATTGCTCTAACTTGAGAAATTAAATAATTGTATAACAAAAAAAAACATTTGTGCATATTCCTATAAAACTATAGACCTATATCAAATATCTTTCGTCACATAAGATATAGATTTATATTAGATTTTTCAATGAATATAGAATTTTGCAATTATGAGTAGATTTGAATAAAGTTCCTTTAAACTGAGTCTCAATGAATGCTATTTATTGTGAAATAGTGTGTTTGAGCTATTAGATAAATTCAGCAGAAGCCGAATCCATGAAAAGTCAGGTTTTTGGCGATAAATTGTATATTATTTTTATAGAGTGTGTTGTCTGTCCGGTGCAATCATAAAGGCCAAGTGCATTTAACATAATATTATTTCACTTGTTTTACCTTCTTTTGATTCTGTGAATGTTTTTTTTTCAATTGAGTCGATTAAATAACAATGTTATATTTGACCTCAGTGTTGGGAATAATCATCTCTGATATTTAAAAATTAGTAGCAGATTGAAGACAGGTTCAACTATATGGCAATACTGGACAATGCCCAGTAGTCTTCTTTCCTTGTTGATAGCTATGGCATTTAACAACAAACGATATAATAATAAGCTCTAATTTCTTTATTCTGGCTAATATATCGATTACGATTATTATTCAGGACAAGTTCCCCCAAAATGACAGTTGTATCCTACCTCCTATACCTGACTTCCTTGAATAAATTGGCATAACAACATAGTAAGATGACTTCAAAAATGGATTGAAATAAATAGTTGACGTACCGTAAGATATAATGTACTAGTAATGGAAAACCTTGAATTCTTGTGATACACGTCTACTCTATACTCAAAATTAAATTCCTATAGTGAGGTCCACGTTATAATGGCAGTGGATAAAGATAGAAGAATAGCGATACCGATTCTCTGCATTAATTAATTATATTTCTACACTGTCAAAAACGTAATTGGCATCGTTGTGGACCTGGAAAAGGATAGTACCACCGGCTTTGTTGAATGATAGACAAGGATAGCAAAACCAAAGTTGATCAAATACAGCCATTATAACGTGGACCTCACTATAGTCATGTTCACTTGTTTTTTTCAAATGCAATGAACAAGTACTTGGGGTTTTGGCTAGATAAGAGAAGGTGCTGCATAGATAGGCTTTAGGGATAGAGTATTGTTTGGTGAGGCTTTTGTTTTATTTCTGCAATTGAGTTAATCTTGCATTAGTAGGTAGGCTACATAATCAATCTCATTAGCCATGAAATAAGCTACGGTATGAAATGTATTTTTTTGTTTGGAATCTTTCTGCTTTACCTAACTTTATTGCAAATGAGGAAAATCTGAATGAAACTGAACTCAATACGTGTGATGGTTTTAGGATGTAATAAATAAACGTAAGCTGAAAAATTATGCGAAAGCGGTTGGTTCGTCAGCTAAACCGACGAAATTGTTGCAGGATGACAGAGAAACGAGAACTAAGCGCCTAAATATCGACAAGGGACTTCGTAAGGTTGTGATTGGTGCTGGAAGTGACAGTTCTATTTTGACTGGGACTAAGAGGGCCTGGTTTCATCAGGAATACAAATACAGAGTGGAACAACTGTTGATGCAGTCAAGGAATTTGTGCAAAACACTTTTGCTGATACAAACTGTGTTGTTGAAAAACTGGAGACAAAGGGTTTAAGTGACAGCTTCAAGAATGGTATTGACTTTGAAAAGAAGAAATCTTTCCTGGGTGGTGAACTTTGGCCTCGAAATGTAACAATTAAACGTTTTTTATTCAAGAGAACCTTGGGGCAGCTAATCACATAGCGTCTGATCCAATTAGGAAGACAAGTACCAGTAAAGGCCCTGTGGCATCTGAGATTAATTTCAAAATTCTCTTCAGTAATGTGCAGTGTCTCAACTTGGCGAAGAAACTTGATATTGAATTGGCAATATGTGGGGTTGATTACAACATATTATGCCTTGTGGAGCACTGGCTATGTGTTGATCAACTGAAAATGGTAAATTTTGATGACTATTTACTGGTTAGTTCATTCAGTCGAATCACCCATATACATGGAGGAGTAGCAATCTTTGTATCCAAGGATGTACTTGGCCAAAATAAAGCAAGAAATGTGGATTTGAATATCTATCACCATTGTAAGGAGCTTGATTTTGAGTTTGCTTGTATTACATTGTTGGAGCCCAAGATAATAATTGTAAATGTGTACCGTTCACCCAATGCTGACCCAAATTATTTCATAGAACATCTGGAACAGGTTATTTTCCACCTAGTGAAGAAAATGCCAAATCATCATATTGTTATAGGTGGTGATTTTAATTTCAATTTTCTTGATGATGCATCCACAAATACTGCAACTTTTGTTAATCTAATGAGGTCCCTGAATTTGTACTGCACTGTGAGACAACCCACGAGAAAGGAAGCCTGTCTAGATAATGTGGTAACAAACTTGCCACAGTGTTTGTACAGAGTTGCAGTGGAGAGTTATGCCTTGAGTGACCATGAGTCTATCTGTTTCTCTGTGGATGAAAGGAGCTCTGATCTTTCTGGGAATGATCCTCCTGAGGAAATTATGGTGCGCCCAATTGCAAAGAGTCAGCTGAACCACTTCTCGCACCTCTTGTCACTGGTGAACTGGAACGAAATGGGTAGTAACACCTGGCCCTGCAGAGGAAAATTTCAACAAATTTTTCAGTCGATTCAAGTATCTCTTTGACAAGGTTTTTCCTGTCAAAATACAAAAACCAAACCATAGAAATAAGCCCTGTTGGATGAACCAAGAATTGGTTGTTCTCAAGAACTGGGTCATTGTGGCCTATGATCGGTAAAGAAATCTCAAGACAAATGATGCCAAGCAAATGTATTTAATGCTCAAGAAAGATTACAAAGAAATACTTCTAAAAGCTAAACAAAATGCAAATGCACAGCTTATAAACTCTTCACAAAAAAAGTGCTCAGCTGCATGGAGAGTCATAAGAAGAGAAATAGGGACTCCAGGAAGAACTACGAGGATCAAGCCAGACGTTTTCAACTCCTACTTTGTGGACTCAGTTAAGGCAGTTCGTCATTCTATAGGCACTCCAGAAGTATCAGCCCTGCAGTTTCTGAATGCTGTGCCCAAGCCTGAGACAGCTTTCTCACTTCGACCGGTTTCATGTGAGGAGGTGTTGGAAATTGTTGGTGAATTGAAGAGTTCAAATAGTAGAGACTTTTTTGGCATGTCAGTAAATCTGATCAAGAGTGTCATTTTGAAAATCCTTATACCCCTGACCTCTTGCCTGAATGCATGTATCACAGAGGGTGTCTTCCCTACTATTCTGAAGATCGCTAAGACCATTCCAGTGCATAAGAAGGGATCATTTGATATGCCTGGTAATTTCAGGCCTATCTCTATCCTGCCAGTCATCTCTAAAATCCTTGAATCTATTATTAAAAAGCAGTTATGCTGCTACTTCGAGAGCACTGGTTTGTTTGTAGATGCTCAGTTTGGTTTTAGAGTTGGCAGAACTACAGCCCAGGCAGTTGGAAGGCTGGTAGGTAACCACTATTCTGGAGGGTTTTGAGAACCGTGTTTTCACCGGATTGACATTGTGTGATCTGAACCGTGCTTTTGACACTGTTGACCACCAAACTCTTCTGTTCAAGCTGGATTTCTATGGAGTCACAGAGGGGACATTGAAGCTCATCAAGTCTTATCTGTCAGATCGTAGCCAGGCAGTTCAGGTGAATGGAAGGTTATCTGGGTTGGAAGCAATTCTTCATGGGGTTCCCCAAGGATCCATATTGGGACCCCTACTTTTCATTATCATGATGAATGATGTTCCATCAGTGTTGGGTAACAGGTTGATTGCATGCAGATGACACCACATTGTATGATGTCAATAAATCAGTGGAAAATCTGAATGTAGAAATGAGTCAGTCTCTGAGTACCGTCTCAGCTTGGTTTGAGTCCAAATATCTCAAACTAAAAAATGAGGATAAGACTCAAAGGATAATATTTGGCTTGAGAAATGTCACAGATCAGGCGAGAAGTGTTGGACTCTGGGTTTCCATCTGGATTCGAAATTGACATGGAACCCACATATCAACTTCATATGTACAAAGCTGTCCAGAGTAATCTACCTACTCAGGCAGCTGATGCTGTGTGTACCTAAAAGCTATGTGAGGACTGCATATATCTCTTTCTTCCAAGGAATAGTGATGTATGGTATGGAACACTGGGGTGCAGCCAGCGGCATTGATAGAGTTCTCCTACTGCAGAAGAGGGCCATCAGAATCACCACGGGGTCTGGCACAATTGATCATTGTCGTCCACTGTTTTGTGCAGAATCGGTCATGACAATCATCTGCCTCTACATCTTCATATCCCTTAAAAAAATCAAGGACAGCCTGGAATGTTTGAGCCTGAGGAGTGACTTTCATGACCACAACACAAGAGGCAGAAGCCTACTCAACCTGCCTTTCACAAGACTGAGTAGGATGAAAAATAGCCCTGGTAGCCTCAGCATGAGGCTTTTCAACCGGCTGCCAGCATCAGTGAGGACTCTTACAACACAGCAGTTCAACAAATGCACCCATGCATTCCTTGTGAAAACCCCTCTGTATTCAATAAGGGAGTTTTTTGATATCCCAAATGCTGCCATCAAAAAATTTTATTCATGAACTTTATAAGATACTGTTCTTTTTTCATGTGATATTGTCTTTTTTGCACCAAAGACTTTTGCTTTTAATATAGGCTTTATCAATTTCTCCTTTGTTGATATATATGTTTTGTATGCTTGTTTTATGACGAACCAATTGTTACAATTAGCTTACAAGGTAATAAAGATCATTCATTTATTTCAATGATTCATTAATACCATAACCATACTCTTATTGCACAATCTACATTCGTGTATCAGTAATAATTATTATTGTCCTACATAAATATTATTTTTCCATTTTATTCATTTTTTAAGCTAGAATGCTAGCGCCGTGAGTTTCGTTTGTATTTAAATAGCATAAAATGATATTTATACAAGGAATTCAGATTAAGCTCATATCAGAGAGAATATCGAATACTATAATTGAGGGGCCTAGATGCAAAAGTCACATTCTCCATTTTTTTGAGAAATTGAGTTATTTATATGGCTGTGTTCGTATTTTAAAGGGGAATCAGACTGTCTGGTTGTTTTGTAGCAAAACTCACTTTTACAGACCTAAAAATAGTATTGAAAATCACGATTTGGATCAAAAGTCACATTTACCAGTCGATGTTTTGCAGCAAAACTCACACTCTCCAGTTAAGCCAATCACAGGGCATCTGAAGGTTGCAAAGCATCATGGGTGTGCTCAGTTCATTGCTCTCAGTGCTCTGTTTCGGTCTGCACTTTTGTTGGTTAGATTCATTTGTTTTGATCGTCCACTTCAATTTGATAGATTATTATTTTGAATTAGTTCAATATCCAAGTAGTAAGGAATTCAATGGAAGAACAAGTCAAGATTTTTACTGGACTGACTAGAGAGAAGAAAATATCTCTTGATAAGTGGAAGCGAAATGCTGCAAAAAAGCATGGTGATATTCAATATGGAACCACTCATTATTCCAAAATCTAACTCATTAAACAAACAAAAAAGGACGATGTGAATAATTTGTTGGAAAAACACTATGGTAATCAGTGGAGGAAAAATAAAGAGTTGATTTTCTATAGAAAAATTATTGATGGAGCTGCTGATAAAGATGAAGAAGAGCCAACATGTGAGCCGTTTCAGGAAATAAATTACATCAATGTTTGATGTCATACATTAATCATTATTGTTAATGTCATTCTTATTTGTACTACTATGAACAGTCTTTTTTCATAATGTATTTGAAATATTATGTAAATACTTGTTATTTTTTCATGAGGATGAAGAAGAGCCTTAAGAGCCTTTTCCAGAAATAAATTACAGCAATGTTTGATGTCAAACAGAAATGACTAATAATATTTCATGCTTATTAATTTCTACTGCTATGGACAGTTTTTTTACTATGTATTAAACATGTATGAAAATACTCTTGTTTATTTTTCCATGGTTATTCCTCCTGGTAAAAATGTTATCACAAATCACTTGAGATTTATTTTTCTTGGTTCTAGTTGTTTCCCATCTATTTTGGTACAAAACTTACATTCTCCATGTAAGTTTGCTTCAAAATTCACATTTAACCAAATTTTGCTACAAAACTCACACTTTGTGTATTTTGAAGTTAAATTCCTGTTTTATTTAGTTCAACAACTTATTGAAGCTGTGTGCAAGTAGTTGGTATAGTTTCAAGCTTTGCTTGAAAAAATACTTGCAACAATATCCTTATTTTATCATCATGAAACAGTTTTTTGCGGTTTCCCAAAAAATTGGAAAAGTGGAGAGTGTGACTTTTGCATCTAGGCCCCCTCAATTCTCTTATTCATTCCAAACAAAAATATCCTTGTTCTGCTCAAATGCAATGAATTTAAATCTTATCGAAGAAGTAAAAACTCAGTCATTCCCTAATCGCGCAACTTCTTCGCAGCTTGTGATCTTCTCAAAGGTGGTTGTAGATTTCCGTCATCTCTTTGCCTCTTGTACCACTCTATTTATTCTTGGCTCTATGCGAATAGCAATGGTGGCAATTGGTGTGGCGTGTGGCGATGAAAAATGGCAGTGATTGACAGTGTCATAATCAGAGAATTAGCTAAATTTCTAGAAATTTGAATTTTTTAATTATTTTCTATGTTTGTTTATTACTACTTATAGGAATGGTGAGTAATTTTGCTATAATTTCCTTTATTTTGTTTTAGGCTTTACTGTTTGATATCAATTGCATTTATAAGTGAAGTTGGGTTTCGAGGTTTGCCGCAATTGATTACCTATCTTATAAATTTTTGTTATTTAAATTTGTCTTTTTATGTAATTACAGTAAACAACTCACTCCAAATTAAACAATTTGATAGTTTTTATTGGCCAGCATTGTAAATACCTGTTGATATACATCTTCTAAAATGAAACTTATAGGTTATTAAATTTTGTTTTTTATTGTCTTGTTGAAAAAATGTGTTTTCTTGATTAGTTATTAAAGTTTATTCAATCTTCAACTTTTTAATTAAGTTACTTTCTATACATTGCTAATGCAAGTTATAATTTATTGATAGTTGAAAGGCTAAAACTAAAAATTCCATCAAACTAATTTCTTAAAAGCTCTTTAATTAGTGGGCCGTAAACTACAGCAAATCAACATTATTATATACCTTTGTAGGTTTCACAGCCCTATTATATTTTACAGTGGTTAATAAAGCTATTAATTTGAATAAATTTAACTATAACTAAGCCTAATAAACTGGTCAGTCGTTATGCGATGACATCACTTAACCTCGGTTGAATAATGATCGTACAGTAAGTGAACAAAGCCCTAAAATTGCTAGTTTGGCGAAATATAATAGAAAATAGTTGATTAGGTCTAGCTGTTCAAATAGTTGAATAAGTAATTGAAATGCGCAAAGTTATTTAGAATATCACAAGTTCTAATGAAAAAATGAAATTAATACAAAATAACATGTCAAATGTTTTATATTCATAAGTTTACAAATAAAAAAGGGTTTGTTCTCTGAAGACTGGTATTTTTTTAGATTTATGAAAAATAATACTGTAATGAGAAGAATGCTCCTATATATCATGACTTGAAAAAATATATGAAACTCTCTGTTGGACAATTAAAAAGTCACATCTTGCCTGCAAGTTTCTAAGATCTGTTGCAATGTGTATTAATGCAGACATAATAATTATTTTCATTTCAGCAATAAACAGCAGGTGATCCGTGCATTGCACTGGGGAAAATGTTGTGGTGTAAAATGCAATTGTCTTATGCCAATGGAAAAATAGAATAGCCTATTATAATAATTTATTATTATGACAAAATTACGTGAATTATCTTCATCAGTTGAAAATTCTCTCTCAAAAAATATAAATAGAAAACAAAAATAATGTAATTGGTCTTAAACCCCCAACTTCCTATTCATGAGTAACTCGTGCTATCAATAACGCATAGCGTCACGGATTAAATTGGTGAAAGCTCTGTTTGGTTGGGCTTTTATCGTTGTGTAAACTTTGAATCACAAATTAAATTGATTTGTTTCATTAAATTAAAATTTATTGATTAATAAGAATAAAAATAATCCTCTGTCTATTCTTGGTAAATTCAAAATCTTAATGTAAAATTGCAAGTTTATCATAAGTGATGATGCTTCAATCATGTATTTCCAATCCCGTACATGTATAAGACAGAACCTTTCTTTATTAAAAAGATTATTTGACTTATAAGTATTTATTATAAGTACCAGAGGTACTTCACTTCAGTCATAATTATTTACCTCTGATCATGTTATTGGAATGAATGTTGTCTTATTCGTTTTCCATTTATGTTGCAGGTTTGGATTCAAATACTCCTCGGCATCGTATCATTTCTAATTTGCAATGAAGTGGCCATAGCATTTTACATTCCTGGCGTTGCTCCAGTGGAATTCAAAGCTGGAGCTCCAATCGAAGTGAAGGCTGTTAAAATGACCAGTACTCGAACTCAACTTCCATACGAGTACTACTCACTTCCTTTCTGTCGACCAAAAAATCGAACTATCTATAAATCGGAAAATCTTGGTTAGTGTAATATTTGATTTAGTATTCAAGTTTTGAGCATATGAATATGATTTAATTTGAATTTAGTTGCTCGTGTCTTCTACACTTTTTTCTTAGTGTTTCTTATTATTTATTAGACTACTTCAATAACCAGTGATGTAGTCTCAAAATTCACCTACAGCTAGCCCTCCTGGCAAATGAACCAACCCTCTCACTAATCAAAAAATTCCATTTAAAAAGTCAAAAACCTTCATTTTACGAGTCATAAACGTAAAACTTCATAGTCTGATTCATATTAATTCAATTTTTTGCCAAATGGTTATGAAAAATAAAACAAAATTATAAAAACAATGGACCAGAACAGACCGAATCAAAATTAGAAAAATATAACCTCAAACAATAAAATTACAAGCCTGCGCGACCACACCAACCAAACGAAACGTCTCAACTCGCTTCGCTGTGATCGCCAAAGTTTGGGCATGAAAGCTTTGGCTTCAACTCACTGCAATGAAAAAATGAATGTACTATCTACCCGCCACTCCTTCTTCGAGAATAACATTGCCGTTATAGGCGGCTGAACTATCGCTCGGAAAGAGCTAGCTTCACGTATTCGGCCTTGTCCCGCAACATCGCAAACTCTCAATTTGACCTCAAAAATGGTTTTCATACTTTCTACTTTCTCAAATAATAACCTACATCAACAATAATAATTATCTATATATTAAAGTTGGGCTTCGCAGCCAGCCTTGAGAATGCGCCAGTGACAATAACTGTGTTGTTGATTGTAGGTGAGGTATTGCGAGGTGATAGAATCGTGAACACACCATATGAAGTTCGGATGGCTGAGGATGTGAGCTGCAAACTGCTGTGTCACTCACCCGACAGTCCGATCCACTGGACATCTGAAGAGCAGCAGAAAGTCGTCAACAGAATAAATCATGAGTACTCCGTTCACTTGTGAGTTCCACTTCTCCAATTGAATGCTTGATAATGTATTTGCGAAAGTTTATTTCATAATCATACTTTGTGCGTACTTATCCAATTACGATATCTTTAAAAGTTATTCTTAATTCAACGAATATAAGAGGAGGATTATAATTTATTGATCCATTCCAAACTGTCACATAGGGCCGTTTGCACAGTCAAAGCTTAAACTCGATTTAATCAGCTGGTGGCTTAGACTCAAAATGAAACAAATCATAACAAACTAATTTAATCCAGTTTAAAATGAAATTTAGTTTAAACTGTCACTGTGCAAACGTCCCTTAAACGAATGACTGTATCATTAATTCATTCATTCTCCATGTCAGTATTTAAACGAAAAAATAGTGCATTTATGACTTGTAAGTAGGATTTTAAAGAATTATTCTTGGGTTTTCCTTATCTAAATAAAAAAATAGTGAACTACTAATATAAATGACTTGTGAGTAGGAGTTTGAAGAATTATTCTTTGGTTTTCCTTATTTGAAACAGGCAATATCACTCATAACTCCGCTTGTCGTGATTGAATATGACTCCGAGTCGTGATTGAATATTCATAATTTTTATACTCATAAATTGTCCAAAACTTTTAAAATTTCACTCTATTAATAATGACTTGTGTATTTTTAATATTTTTATACTCATAAATTGTCAAAACCTTATAAAATTTTACTCTATTAATGTATGATATGTGACAAATATGACTTGTGTGTATGTCTGTAATTTTTCTTCATCTAGTAATATATTATTTGTCTTTGACTAATTCTAATTTATTTTCAGGCTTGTGGACAATTTACCTTGTGCTACCAAAGGCTCCTCGGACGATCAGTATGAACACGGCTACCGATTAGGGTTCACCGACAATGGAGCTTTCATCAACAACCATTTGAAATTGATTTTGCATTACCACACTGTAAATGAGTATGTATTTTGTTTGAAGTTCATTCGAATAACACTTGACTCTTTCTTCTGCATCTCTTTAATATTATTCCGAAAACTTTTATTTCCTCGATTCATTTTAGTTTTACTGATTCATTTTTCTACCTATCTGACTCAATCATAAATGTGAAGGTGTTCTTCTATCAACTCATACCCATGCACATTCCTGTATTATTAATGGGAGTGGGTGAGTGCACAACATTTATATTTGTGATTATTCGCGGAAATGTGTGACTCGAATTTCTAGGTAGAGAACCGGAATTATTTTAAACACTAAACTACGCTTCTTCCCAGATTATAATATTCTTCGAAATCAGAATTTCAATCGACAATTTTTGTAGATCTTGGGTAAAATCTTTCGTTTTAAGCTTCTTAATATCTATTACTTCAGGACTAATCCTAAATGTTTGTATGACAACTTGAAAACACATCCCAGGGGTTAATAATGCTATGCATTTCTGCTTCACAAAAATCCTTTGCGAAGCACGAGTACATACTAGTTATCAATCCAATTTAACTTATCGTTGGATAACAGTGTTTATTGGACATTGACATCCCAGGGGTTAATAATGCTATGTATTCCTGCTTCATTAAGATCCTTTGCGAAGCACGAGTACATACTAGTTATCAATTTAATTTAACTTATCGTTAGATAACAGTGTTTAATGATTGATTATTAACCGGCTACAAATGAACAAAATGAACTATTAATAAACACCAATCTGATGAACAGTCTTCTCTCAATACTAATGAAATTATAATATAAAAGATTGACTTACTGGTTCATCTATGAGAATCAATTTCTTTATTACATTAGAATTTTTGGGAAGTAATGCCAGTAGTTAATGCTAGTATTGATTGTGTTGCAGTGAAACGTATAGAGTGGTTGGATTCGAAGTGGAACCCCAGAGTATTGACTTGAGCGAGCTGAAATTTGAAGACGGCAAATGCGTTATTCCACCAACGAAGGAAAAAGTGAAGCCGCAACAGGTTGGTGGTGGATCCAGCACGATTGGTCTGCACTTCACCTATTCCGTTGAATGGAAGTCGTCGCCAGTGAGCTGGGCCTCGCGGTGGGACATCTACCTTGCCATGTCCGACGTGCAAATACATTGGTTCTCCATCGTCAATTCGCTTGTCGTCGTGTTCTTCCTCTCAGGTGAGACTAAGGGCTAAAGCATAGTGGAGCTGTGAAGATAGCTGCAAGCTTAGAGTATTGAAAATAATGCATGCATTTAAATAGGTTATTAGTTCCAACACTCTCAAGCTTGAAGAGCTCACAACACAAAATTTTCCCCGATGCAAAGCACGGGCTACCAGCAAGTAATCATATAAATTAGAATGTTGATCATTTATTCTAAATTCAATCGGTAAGCTCTCATAATAGCATTAATTCAAGTAATTAATTCTCATCCCAAAATGTGTTTCAGGCAAGTAAGAACTTACCAATATTGGAAATTAAAAAACAATGTATAATATTACAAAACTGAAATATCCTGCCAATAGAGGAAAATGTAGGCATTAATAAATTGTTCATCAATTACAACCCACACAATATAACTTCTAACTTGGATTCACTTCCATTACTAGGCTAAGCAATGTAAGTGAGAGAGAGTCCAGGGTAGAAATTATGTGGACTAGAGCACAGAGAGTAGAAACTCGTCAGAGTAAAACTGCAGAGAAAAGATAGTAGCCTATAAGAAAATATCCTATGCAATGTTCCAAAGTTTACAGTTTAACTCAAGCTGATAGTTCTTTTTCGTGAAGCTGTGTGACGCTGGTAGTCTCTCATACTGTGCCGTTCTCACACTCATCCGGCCAAAAAATTTGTTTGAACTTTGTAACGTAATATATACATATACCTTGGGATATCTTCTTTTGCTATTTTTCTCCATGGTTTTACCCTAACGAGTTTCTATTTTTATTTTCTAAATTTACTCTGCTTGAGTCCACATAACTTCTTCCCTGGACTCTCTCTCACTTATATTGCTTAGCATAGTAAGTGAATCGAAGTTAGAAGTTATATTGTGCGGTTTGTAGTTGTTGAAAAATTCATTGCATTCATTGATGTTACTGACCCAATATGTAATCAATTAAATAGATTATCATTTGTTTGCACAGGTATTCTGACAATGATAATGGTGCGGACTCTGCGCCGGGACATAGCGCGCTATAACGCCGACGATGGGATTGAGGAGGCACTGGAGGAGTCGGGCTGGAAGCTGGTGCATGGTGACGTGTTCAGGCCACCCCGCCACCCCCGTCTCTTCGCCGCCATCATCGGCTCCGGCATCCAGATCTACTTCATGGCACTCATCACACTGTGTGAGCCAACCACTCTACCTATCTCTCCTATTAACCGTTATGTCGCATCTACAGGGTTGGGCAATGAAGTAAGGAGGATTCTAAATAGCTGCTACATACTAATTTTTAAACGAAACCCCAATTATTTTTACCCAGTATGTACTTTGGATGTTGCCATTTTGATAATTAGAGTAGATTATGTTCGAAAATATTATAAAATCTGTTAAATGGCGTCAGTTTTTATCCATACAATTCTGTAGACATTGTGAGAAGTTGTCCATACTCTTCTGAAGCGTTGCACATGCTATCGATGCAATTTCTTGTGTTATTATCCACTCAGGGTTTCATGTGTACGTGTTTTTAATGTATACGTGTTTAGGTATCAAATAAAAAAAATAGTCACAAGATCCGGAAACAAGATTCCACTCCACATTTCCATGGAACGAGATGAGGTGTCCTGGGAAGATCTGTCTTAGAAATTCTATAGTTTCTCTGGTTGACATGTTGGAACCATTCAATATTTAGGAGTAATTTTCTCAATTGCGGCATTAAAAATCACACAGCATTGTTAGATAACAATCTGAATTGGCAGTGACGTTTTCTTGACAAGTGACGAAGGCCCATCATGGAATTTCGATTAATGTCCCATCAAACCGTTAATTACTTGATATTGCTACACAACCAGCAATTATAAACATAAACACCCAATCTTAAACCACCAAGGTTCCCTCTACGGCATATATGGCAAGATTATTTCCTGCACGGCACTCTGTCACCAACATCTCACAACGTCTACAGGAGTTTTTCGACAAAAACGGACGCCATTTCATACATAATTAATTTTACTACTAACTATTTTTTACTCTCTTACAGATGAGAAATTTGATTTTGTTCAAAAATGAATTTGTAATAGAAATTCAAAATCCTCCATACTTCATTGTCCAACCCTGTAAATTTTGGTCCAATGTCGGCCAGCGCCAGTGTGTGGATAGGTGATATGCCACCGCTGGCCTTAACTGGCGTTCGACCTACGTTTGACCAGGCTGGGTCAGCGACTGGGCCAACATGTAGATTCGGCATTATGGATGTATCTGGTTTATGGTTGCATGTAGTAAGAGACCATGTCGTCAGGATTGATTTAATTAATTATTTTTATTCATTGACATAATTCAGTGACAGATGAAACTATTGAATGTCAAGTGGCTTTGTTGATAATTTATTTACTTTTATAATATTTACTGTATATTCCTTCAATACAACTTTAGCTGCATACTGACTTGGGCGCCACGAACTCAGCTTTCCATCAGCTGATGCCATGTCATCTTACTGTTTCTGCACAAATATGAACACACGTATTCCGCTTTTAATAATAATAAATATTTTTATTGCATAAAAAGCTGTACAATTACAGATTATGGCAAACGTCAATTATAAAAACAAATAAAATACATGAAAATGATCAATGTCACAAAGTACAAAACACAAAAGTACAATAAGCTATGAACCACTGCTATTAATTGATAAGTGCACTATATTATTGAAATGTATCCACTAATTATCCATGTATTCCTTTACGGAATAGAATCCACCATTCAATAAATATTTCTTTAATTGGGCTTTAAATACATTTTTATTTGTTTTAATAGATTTCATTTCATTTGGGAGCTTATTGTAAAAAAATATTCCTTGATAAAATGGATTTTTCTTTGCTATCGCTAAATTAACATTAGGTAAATGATAGTTATTAGCAGTTCTTGTTCTATGACTGTGGATATTGCTATTAGTGTGTAGAAAATTATTATCAACGGTGCTAAGGATAGTCTTGTATATGAACAAAGATGGAAATGTGAGAATACTTTTAATTTTAGAATAATCTCGGCAGGACTGATATCTCGTCAGTTTACACATACATCTAATGGCTTTTTTTTGTAAAGTAGATATTTTTCTTACATTTCTTTCAGAAGAATTGCCCCAAACTGTTGCTCCATGCTTACATAATGTATGACTATGCTTACTATATCTGTATTTGTACAGAAACAGTAAGATAGAGATATAATAAGTATGGCATCAGCTGATGAAACGCGAAATTCGCGTGTTCGTGGTGCAAAAGTCTGTACGCACCTTAATATACAGTATAATATATATATAATAATGTATGCTATAGTTTTGATTATCATCATCCAGAATGTTTTTGCAGATAATTATATTCATGTATGACCAAAAAATGGTTAGTGATGAATCTCGTTATTCAATATTTTCGTATATTCTCATCTCACACATTTCCAGTTTTGTCGCGATTATAGTTTTTCGAGTATTTTTTACGGGATTTGAAACGGATTTTCAAACGGGATTTGATAATTGAAACGTGCTATTTCTTATGAATAACAATTTAAATTAAAATAAAAATTATCTACTCAACTCCTATTATTCATTGTCTTATTATTCTTATTCATTGTCTTCTCCCACTATCACTAGATTCTGTATTTTTGACAAAAATTTTGGCTTTATTTCTTGAAGTCGACACATAATATATTTTTATCAATTATCCATGAATAAATTAAAAAAAATATTGCGAGTAAAGTTTTGCCTTTTCCGATTATAATAATTGTATTGGGTGTTTGTACAAATACATAAATAAATGACTTGAATACAATTTTCTGTTTGTTGGTTACAGTTTTCGCGATGCTTGGAATGCTTTCTCCAGCTTCTCGTGGTGCCCTAATGACGGCCGCCATTTTCCTTTATGTCTTCATGGGTCTCATTGCAGGCTTCATCTCAGCAAGACTGTACAAAACTCTCAAAGGCAGGGAATGGAAGAGAGCTGCATTTTTGGTGAGATATTTTCAAGATTCCTCCAACAGTAACTTTTTAGACAAATACTTATTAAACTTGAATGGCATAAACAATTAATGGTTTTTGGACAAACTGTATTTTAATAAAGTGTATGTTTTCCAAAAACTGTGTTGAGGTACAACAGAATCCTTTTTATAAAGAATCTAAAATTTGGAATAATTGTAAAACTCAAAAATACCCTTGTGTCAACTTTTAACAAATTGAATAATTGATTGCTCATCACATGAAAAACGGATTTAGTTGTTATTGTTATTAGATTTCATGGTGATTAGTTCTGCAACTGGAAATATATCATCAGTGAGAGTTGATCAACATTTGAAGTTTCTTCAAAACATCATGTGTAATTCTCATTTCGTTCACTATTGCGCATTTTTAAACCATTGATCTCTACCTACATTACCTATCAAGGAAAAAGAACTGAACTTTTTTCCAAGATGGTAGATTTATTAGAAATTGTAATTAACCAACTGCGGAAATAGTATAATAATAATTACAGTTGTTCGAATATCCAGTGAAAGATATATAAATAGAACTAAGGACTTCTGCTACTGTAAATATTGACCAAATATGGACAGTTTCACTCAACGAATTTATTCCTGCTATCTACTTCTTCGGTTAATATTTGCAGTAGCAGAAGTCCATAATTCTATTTTTATAGCTTTCATTGGATATTTGAATTAATAATTATTAGAACTTTTATTTATTTTTCCGGTGCAAAAGTGCTAACGTGTTTACAATTTTTTATTCAAACTTGAAACTGTATTACTTCCAATCCATTTTCAACAAGCTCTTCCATTTATTTAACTGATCTATTTATTGCTACTCAATTTCCAATTAAAAATTGTGTGTATTTTCCCTATAGAATCTTTCAAGTAGAAACTCTCTCTCATTAAACCTTTTTATATTTACAGACAGCCACTTTCTACCCAGCTTTGGTCTTCGGAATCTGCTTCTTTTTGAACTTCTTCATATGGGGCAAGAGCTCGAGTGGGGCCGTTCCGTTCTCAACAATGCTGTCGCTGCTCCTGTTGTGGTTTGGAATTTCTCTGCCTCTTGTTTACTTGGGCTACTATTTCGGATTCAGAAAGCAACCTTTCCCACATCCGGTCAGGACTAATCAAATTCCTCGTCAAGTACCTGATCAAGTTTGGTACATGAATCCTTCATTGTGGTAAGTGTATAGCCAACAACTACTTGGCTATTCACCAACTTTTAAAACCTTGATTTTCCTTGAAATAAGCACTTGAAAAGAAATCTTACTATGTTTCGTCTTTCAATCAATTTGTTCCCTCAAGTTTAAATAATTCAACTTCACAGTTCAATTGAAGAGCCCTGAGTGCTTGGTTATTCGGTATATTGTTGCAGTATAATTTTATCCAAGAACTGTTATAAACTGTAGGAAGTTAACACTGGAATTTATATCAGAGCGTTCATAATTTTTATTTGAGCTACCTACAAAACTCATTTGACAGTGTTTTTCAGTAAGTTGCATAAACTTGGAGTAAGAAACTAATTGTTTTTTGTAAAAAAACTAATTACTAAACGTCAGTAATTTATTGTGAGATACTAAAATACTCTTTAATATGCTGATTGTTCTACTAGAGATGTACAATGTACATCAAGTATCTAATAATATGTGTTTGATGTTTTCAGTGTATTGATGTCCGGAGTGCTCCCGTTTGGAGCTGTCTTCATCGAATTGTTCTTCATCTTCACCGCAATTTGGCAGAATCAGTTCTATTACATGTTCGGCTTCCTCTTCTTAGTGTTCATTATTTTGGTCATATCTGTTTCTCAAATATCAATAGTAATGGTCTACTTCCAACTTTGTGGGGAGGTAAGTTACTTTTTCAATTATTATTTTTTCAATAATAGTAAATGATTCTCCTTCTTTAGTTTCAATGATTCGATTGGTAGGCAGCTTTCCATCGTTTTCTGTCCAGAGCTGTACTTTTCAGTTGGATGTAGCTCTCGATCCCCAGATCGTTGGTAACTTGCTTCAGATATTCTAGCCGGGGTCTTCAACGAGCTCTTTGTCCAATTATTATACCTTTCAGTATTCATAACGCGAATTCGTTGTGTCTAATTACATGGCGAAGCCAAGAATGCCGTCTGTCCTTCAGAATACGAAAAATAGATCGCTACCCCTCAACCCTTTGAAATGATTCCTCATTAGTTATTCTATCAGTCCATTTCAACTTGAGCATCCGAAAGCTTTAATAAGCTTTCACCGTATTTTGAGAAAAACTCCCAAAAATATTTATAAGTTAGACACCTGGTAACATCCAATCAATTTTTAAGCGCAATGTTTATTTTTTTTTTTTTTGCTGAGGGTCAAGCTCACATAAGCTCTAGGCTTGCACGTAAGTAATAGAGAGAATGATTCTGAGAGATGGTGCTTTAGCTTTAATTCTTTGATTTAGTATTTTAATAGGACTGCTTGATTGTTTAGTTATAGAAAATAACTCGTACTCTTAAAATATTTCCTATAATTTTAAATGAATATTTCAATGGTACTAGAACTAGTTATTTTCCATATTTAAACAAAAAATATATATAGCAGAGTCGGTTGAAGGCGCATCGAGATCATTTGCTCAGTAATCGAACTGGTGAACATAATATATAGCATACACGGTCATTTTTCTCAACGCTTGATAGTTGCATTTCACAAATATGTAATTCAGATTAACTCCTTCATTTTTTCCCATACTTGCTAATATCGAACTTTTCCAAGTTATACAAAAATCATTTATGAGCTGCATTCAGTGAGATTTAAATACTGGGTTAATTAAAAATTATGAGAACTAGAAAACCATCCATATTCTTTGTTGCAAGCTACAATATATACCTTATACTTGAACAGAATTAATATTATCTTATTACATTATGTATCAGTTTAATGATTGTATTTTTTATTTACAGGATTATCATTGGTGGTGGCGTTCCTTACTTGTGTCTGGAGGCTCAGCTCTCTATGTGCTGGGCTATTCTGTTTTCTACTTTATGACGAAACTTGAAATCACCGAGTTCATCCCCACCCTTCTCTACTTTGGCTACACTGCTATCATGGTCTTCACATTTTGGATACTAACGGGCACAATTGGATTTTTCGCAGCATATGCCTTTTTGACCAAAATTTATGCTGCAGTTAAAATAGATTGAGTCTATTGTAAGTGAACTTGCATAGTGATGACTATGTCGTTTTTCTCTGGAACATTTAAGTATTCACATTATTCTAGGATTAAAATAATGTGGTGCAACATTATAGTGTAAATAATCACTTTCACGATTAATTTTTTGAAATGTTATACAAAGAGTAAATGTAAGTAGATTGAAGTGTACTATAATATTAACGTGACTAATGTATTTTGTAACACTTATTGCTTGCTTTAATTGCACTTCAAATCATGGAAATTTGTTTCCATTCACTTCTTAAATTCTGTTAGTAGTTTTGATAATATGTTTGATGATCATGGCCGCCCCGAAATCTACAATCTACATTGAAATGAATCTTACAAGCAATTAGATCAATAAATTTCAGACTGATTTGCATTTCCTATTATTATGGATGTAATATTATTTGAATTTTTAATACAATAATTTGTAATAAATTTTATGTTTTCCATTTTAGTAAACCCCAAATTACATTTATCAAATTATCGATAAAGAATTGAATGATAATTGAATTCCATGGAATTTCGTCTGTGGCGGAGATGATGCCCACATACGTTTTAGACTTGTCCTTAGATGATGAGTTGGTGTCTTTTCCTGTTTGTTGAAACTTGTTTTCAGTAAATTTTTAATTATCTAATTTCAATCACATAAAGAATCAATATTCTCTTCACAATGCAATTATCGTAAATAAAACCTATTGGTCTTAATATTATCCCATAACTACTTTCAAATGTTTCAATCTATCTCCCTTTGTGATAATTTAGAGATCACTTGGAACTTGGCATCACAGAGGAGAAAGTAATGGTTTCAGAAATTATCATTTATTTACGAGATCAATTTTTGTCATAGAAAATCGATATATTTATTGAAAACAATTTTTGTCATAGAAATCGATATATTTATTGAAAAATATCATAAAACGTATGAAAATCCATAATATAAATCCAAATAAGTGAATTATTTAATATTTCAAAGTCAACTCCACTTCAATAAATTATGTTGAAGAGAATCAGTCAATATTTTTTTTACTTATCGTACCAGGAATAAGGTGCGAATTTTTCAAGCCAATAGTAATTTGTTTAGGCTATTAGTTTATTTCAAAAACAAAAATCTCATTCAAGTATCTCAATGCAATATTTTAATAATCGTAATGAAATCCAATTTCTTTCCAAGTGCAATTGGCTGGGAGATTGCCATAAAGTAATTTTAATTCCTTCAGTAGGAAGTAAATAATTCCTATGTAATGATGGCAAGATAATTTTTCATATTGTCATCTTATTTTTCTTTGGTTACATTTGTAACACTATAAATTGTGATCTAGAATTTAGAATAGTTGTATGCTAATTTCTAACTTCAAAAAAATATTTATTATAGGCTAAAAAATCATAAAATTATAATTCTATCATAAGAGATCCATGGTTTTATTTTAATTTTTTATTGCAGCTCAAAATTTTGAATTTACTTAAGAAGTTTCGTTTTCAATATGTAAATATCAACTACTAGTATTGTCATCTATTGTATATATGTAATTTTATGGTATCTATTTAATCTCATTATTGAAGTTTAGTCTTCTGTTTTGTATTATAAAAATGTTGAGGAGTGAATAAATTTGTATTTAGAATGTGTTTACTTGATGATAATACCTTATTCACATTCAATTATAATATGTAACAGTGCAATTCCTTAGCGGCATATCGAGATGCGCGGCTATAGCATGGTTAGCCCCTACGGCTAGAGCACAAACCTATAAATTCATTAGATTAGATTATTCATTGAATATGAATGGTAAAAGCATCGTAGTAGCCAACACTTCTAATTAATCTGCCGCCATAGCGTTCATACAACATACAAATCAAAATACTCCAGCCACTATATACATTGGTGCTTGCAATATAATTAGATTGTAGTTATTATTTTTTAATATATTATTTGGATCAGAACCAATGAGAGAAGCTCAGAACCAATTTTTTCATGCAAAAATGGTGGACCAAAAACCTCGTATTTTCGGTTCATTTATTTTCGCCAAATCCAGTGATCGAACAGGAAATTTGCTCTGGCCGTTTTTGATAGATTATAAAATTCTAAATAAAATGAGATCATTCGAAACTGTCTATCTCCAATAAGTACTGAGTTATGATTTTTCAAATAGGAGTAAGATTTAAAAAAAAATTAGCTTTGATTAATTTTAGTTTTTGATCAATATCTTCCGATTGTTACTATTTAGATGTATAATTCAAAATCCCTCTGGGCGTAATTTTGTGCTCTACAATCCAAGGTCTATAGAAACCTTTATCTATAGACCTTGCTTCAATCTGAGACCAGGTAGAGCGCTCTATATCATATAGAGAAATCTATATCATATAGATTTCCAGGTACACCTGATAACAATGCGCCTTGTATTGTGAAAAACACCTCATTTTTAGCTTCAACAATCATCACCAACTAAACTGTCCTCACATTGATATTTCGCACGATGATATAAGTTCATGAGACTATGCTCAATGAGAATCAACCGTTAGAAGCACTTCATTTTAATATTTCCTAGTGGAGAGAAGCGCATATGACATCTCAAGTATAAAATTTTCAAACACTTATAACTTTTGACACAATGCTCGGATCTCATCGCACTACACTTCCTTCTTCTCAGCTCGTCAAGGCGGTTCAAAATCATGCATCATAAGTCAAATCCGGTCGAAAAATGGAAAATCTATTGTTGGGTGTAGTATCTATAGGTTATATCATAGAGAAACAATAGCGTAATGCTATTGTTTCTCTATGGTTATGTGCTCTAACAGTGATGGCTCTAACCACGCGTCTCGACTCTCGAGACGCCTGCTTATAGCCGCGCGTCTCTAGATGCCTCGAAGGAATAGCACCTCAAACAATATCTTATCGATCACACATTCGATTCATTCAACTATGAGCTGCTTTATAGAAATATACAGAAGTTCCATATAGTACAGGAACAGATTACGAGTATCTCACTACTTTCAACACAGTCATCTAGTTGGATTCCATCTAGATAGCCTCAACTAAATTACTTGACCAAGGTAATTTACCCTCAAGCAGGCCAGTCACTATCCGCTTTCTTGTCCAACAATGTTGGACCAGTAGTAAGACCACTAGTCGGATCTTACACTACTCACGCTCCGACTGGTTGTCCAAGAGCTGGTCCAACATCCCCACTCACGTTCCAACTCGACTCTGACTAGGTGGCTGACATTGGGAAGTTGGATGAGTCGGGTCAAATTGGACAAGAAATCAGATAGTGAATGGCCGCTTTAGGATGTCTCGGCCTCAATAGATTGGCAACGTTACAGAACTAGGTTCAGTAACCTGTTCAGACCGAGAGGCAGGAAAGTAGTTGAAAGTGATTGAACTTTAAAAATAGATCGGGGTCTATACTTTTATAAGGTTTACCTTGCCTTACTTTTTGTCTCACTTTTATAAGGGTGCGGCCACACAGAGCCATCTGCGATTCTGTAGGTTTTTATCTCCGAGATATGCGATCTAGATTTAGAAACCATCTCCCTATAGATCGCTCTCTGTTAGGCCGCACCCTAGACTCCTGCAGGTTGCCATTTCACTTCCTTTGTTTCATGGTAACAATAAAATATTGTAACATCGATAATGTTGAACCAATCGAGTTTTCTTCTCAAAAAAAATTAATGACAAGTTACAGTCAAAGTTTTAATAAAATTTGGTACGAACATAATTTGATTTATACAATCTTTATTATTGTTAATTTTCCAATGATTTAAATTCAGAATTGTTAACGCTGCTCGCAATCAATACAGTTTCAAGATATGTGATTCAAAGTAGTTCTACTTTTACAAAGAACTGCAAAAACACGCAGATATAGTAAATATGACGAACTTCATTATTTTTTGAATACCGTAGATTTGAGTGAATGAAGAAATTCATAATTAATTGCAATTCAATTTTTTTAGAAAAATATTCAAATTAGGTCCATTTAGAGTGGTAGTTTTCAAGAGGAAATTGGTTAATTCGATAAGGTGACGGGTGACTTGCTCGTTAGCCACCGCCACCACCCAATTCGTCTTCATATTGTTTACGGAAGCAGTCACCAACTGGAAAGAAGTCCCAGCACCTCTGTTGGTACATATTCCACACATACGTTTCTTGACCAGTGTACTCTGTGTCTGGCTTGTTGATTAGATGCATGAGGAAAAACCTGTGAATTGAGAACGAATTCCATATCAGAATCAACATTTACATCGATATGATGGAAATTTTCATGAATAGTATTTTTCATGCTCTCTCTGAGATAGATTTATATAAAAATAATGATTATTTCTGAGACATAAGAGAACAATAATTATAATGAAACACTGATGTTGTCTAGAAATATCACAAATTTATTGAAAAATTCATCAACACAAATTTCGTTATCTCCAGTGAGAAAATTGAATTCAATAAATTCGTAATATTTCTAGACAACATTCCAGGGTTTCATTATAGATAAATATCACTACATCTCACAAACAACAGTATCTGAGAACAATAAGACACAACAGTTGTTGATGATACAATAATTGATGCATTTATGAACTTTAAAATAATATTGAGTTGAAAAGAAAGATATGCAAGTTCCACATAAATCATGTTTATTTTAAATAATTCGTAATTATGTGGAACTGACAACATCTCTTTCATTTCAACTTAATATGGAGGAATTCTACATTTCTGTTCCTAGTCTAAATTTTGAATAATATATTTTTCGAAATTATCCAATCCACATGAGAGAGAAGACTATGTTCTCCTAATAATGTTAATTTTCCAGAGTAAGTTTCATCTCGAATTCGATAGGAGTGAGATTGTGAAACTGGTAAACACAAATTAGAATCACTAACATCTATGTCTCAACTTGACATGGCAATAACAAACAAAAGTAGGCTACCGTCTATAATATATAGATGGATCACGACGAGCTCTGGATTGCATACTATCATAGAGAAAAGATACGGTAGCATAAGAAGATGGTATAGGTCGTTTATGTTACAAATTTCAAGCTGACTTTCTATTAATTCAAGCCAATTCACTATCTTTTCTGGCCGGGTAAGAGTGTAAGAACGGCACAACATGGAAATCTATCGGCTTCACGAAAAAGAACTACAAGGACTTAGAAAGTCCGACTAAAGTTAAAAGTGAAATTTGGTACATCAACGCTAATGCTATCTAATACTATTCAGAAGTAAGAGAGCTCGTCGCGATTCATATAAAGTATAATAATGCTACTGTACTTACATGTAATTAGCAAGATTATGCTCTTGCTGTACATGAGTGTCGAAGCCATGCGGCACTTTATCAAAGTAGTCTTTGCCAATGCCGCAAATGAAGCAGTTGGACTCCATGTCCTCCTTCACGCTTTCCAACTGATCTCTCAGCTCACCAAAGGCGTCAATGATCAAACCTGTAGTCACACAACATAATTAGTTTAGCAATCAAGCAATCATAGAGAATGGAATCTAAGACCAAACATAGGCGTTCAAGTTTGATTATCGACAAAACCATACATGAAATACATTTATATTAAAAAGCAGGACTGATCTCGTAAAATATTATATTTTGAAAAGACAATTTTTCAGCTAAACATGATATACGGTACTATTTACCTACAATCTTCAAGACCAGGCCCGGTTGCACAAAAACCAAATGTTAAATTTTAATTTTTTCAAAAAAGTCTTCTCTGATTGGTTCTCGATGCATTTTCAATTCAATATTTCAATTCAACAAGCTTTTATGCAACCAAACCTTAAAGTGAAAACAAACTACACTAATTCAGAACTCACACGGCCATGAAAATGTTTCAGCTAAAAAGTTGAATCATTTAGTTTAAATATTTGTATATAGGGAGGGCTCAGACAAAAAACCACAATTACTAAGAATTTCAAACGAGATGAGTTCAAATAACGGAGGTTTATTGCTCCTACCAGATTAACCATATGCACAACAAAATTACTTGCTTGCTTTAAGTACTTCTTTTCAAATTGGATCTGAAGTTTTGTCCGTATGTCGGAGCTCCTATTATAAAATAACTACATTGATACTATAGTTTCATTGTGTTACTTAACACATTCCAAGATAATATTATATTGATTTTCCAGGTGTACATTTCTTCTGAATGAACATTTTCATTCCATACTCGTATAATTGAAATGTTTACAAGCAGTTAAGTCAAAACTCAATTTAAAAGTACATCGACCATTAGAAAAATTTATTATTTTTAAATAAGGGCCTCGAAATTGAGAAACGTTTAGAAAATTTTGAGTTTTTGAGTTGAGTATTTGAAGAGTGGAAGTGAAAATCTATATTTGTTGGGAAGAATAGTCGATACAGTAGGATCCATGTTCGACGATGTTTGAAATTGTCAGAAAATCGGTAAATAATCCAATTCCCTTGTCTACAGTCAGTCTATGAGATCAAAGTTATAGGTTTAGGAACAAGATACTAACCCTGAATGATGGCCAGCAGGATAACAATGACAAAGAAGAAGAAAGTGATGTCGAACATGATGCGATAGACTTCATAGTCATCGCCATCGGGTGGCTCGATTTCATCTCCAATGCCTCCACCAGCTCTCACTCCTTTGTACAAGTGGAATACGAAACACTGCAATTGCAAACAAAACAGCATTAGGCTACAAAGACATGTAATCATCAATATGGTGTACAAGGAGGTAAAAATCACTCAATTGCAGTGTCGTCTCTTATAAAAAGCATGAAGAGTTAATTCTCCAAAAATTGAAATACACTTATGGATAGATGAAATATTTCATGTCATTTGTAACCATAATGTAAATTTCGATAACCAACAATAATTTCGTTTTCTCAGGCTTAAAGATAACAAAATTTAATTCTTTAATTATTATTGAACGAAAATCCCAATTAAATGCTATAAATCACCCCGAAGACTTCTGCTACTGCAAATATTGACAACAGGGTAAACAACATTTGAGCAAATGCAACTTGCAATTTATTTCCATCTGTAGATTTAATTATTTCGTTGTAACGAGATACTTACTGTATAAGGTACTGTATAAGGAACCACATTTCACAAATAATGGATTAACCTTTTTCGGCAATATTCATTGAATAACTGACGAACTGAGACGTCAGTTTTTCATCTCTGCTATCAACTATATTGTATTATAGATCACGTTTATCTGTATCATTGACGAGAAAGTACATTCAACTAAAATATATTATTTTTGAAAGTTTATAAGAAAGTTGTCTACTCACTGTTAACATATCGTGACACTTTTTATCAACTTCTTCATCTTCTTCTTGGACGTAGAATTTGCGGAAGAAGTTGAAGGCGATGACCGTGTAGATGTACACAATGATTGTGAGAAGCATCACTGTCAAGACCAACTGTAGGCAAAAACAATGAATGAGTATAAAATAGACTATTCAAGAAAATGAGCTTCATTGCAAAATGTTGCTCATCAGTTAGAGCGAGAAAAATGAATAGAATTGAGTTTTCTCATTTGAGTTTTCTTCTTAAGAGCTGTAAAAAACTATATTTGAAAGGAATATTACAATTTATTCAACCTCTATACCGTATACCTATTTCCAAGACATTACCAGTTTTTAACTGAATGATAGTTTATTGGAGTGTGATTAAAATTCATCAAGATTGAAATTTTTTCATATTTTATAACATTTGTGCACAGTATGAGAAGTGAACTCAATTGAGGACAATTTAAATGATATTTCTCTTCTCATAAACACATACTTGGTTGTTAGTTTCTACCAAATTAGCAAGCTGCGAATAAATTTCCCTGAAATTAGTTTTTACTCATATATACTTAGTTCAACTTGTTAAAGTTGACATTGGTTATCAATGCAATGCGAATGTTATTCAATCCTTGACAACACGTGAGTTTTAATATTTAGATGTACCATATACCTACTCTTACCTAGTTCCTTGCTTTGAAATATATTTTACCTGTTTTCCATTGTGAGTTACAGACTGCAAGATCGTTCTCAACGTTTTAAATCCAACAGCAACATCCAGCAAATGGGCAGCGAAGAAGAAATTATTGAAGTTTCCAAGGATAGAGAATATGAAATACCATAAACTGTATAAGAATGCCTGTAACAAAATTATAAAATATTAATATCGAATTGATGGAGTCTTAAGAATATTGTAAAATAATACTGACGTTCTTTCTAGTCAAATTGATAATGAATTAAATTTTTCGAGAAGAATTCGTGAAACTAACCTCATTGATTTAAAACCATTATTGTTTTGTAGTCAATTATCATAGGCTTTCATATTATAGAGTAGTTTTCATACAGGCCTAATAAGTTTTCATTATTATAGTGTTTTTCGAAAAAGATTCAATCACTGCAGTCAATATTTTATCAAAATGTTTCCCATCTCAATTTCAATAAGAAAATCAGTTTCTGTTAGATTCCTAAGCAAGTGACAATAAAAATTGATGTTGTATACTGTAGACGGCTCTATCGATTTAAAAGATTCCTATACCAGAAATCAATTTATTGGCTTCTTCAGAATAGTATTGAAAATGGATATAAAATTTTATTTATAAATATTATTTAAGAACTTACATTGTCCGTTATTGTCACGCCAGCTTTCCAGACTTGATAGCGCCAATCGATATTCAATATACTAGAATGAAAAATGGTTCGATTATTTATCATTAGAAGGAAATATATCTATCAATTATAGTAGAAGTGCAAGAAAAGTTAGTATGATACTACATCGGATGGAAACTTCCTGAGAAAATAAATAAATAGGAAAACCTCAACTAGCGTAAAACATTATTTACATTAAAAATTTAAATTCTTGCAAGCTTTTCCTTCTCCTTTCATTCTTTAGACTCTTATCCAAGATTTTATATATTGCACTGGATTACGATTATACTGATTTTCAAGCTCGCACCTATTCCATGAGTTTTTATATTTTTATAATTCTGATTTACTTTGAGGATTTTTTGGATTCTACAGAGTGAATGCAACTCGTGCCCAAAAGAATATTGATACAAATTTATTGGTGGAGACCCAATCTGAAATACGGTAGATTTGTTGGAATCACTTTCTCAAGCTTCAAGATCATGATATTATATTTCCTCTCCACACTCTCACATTTCACTTTCCATCACAATATGAACTTATCTGGATAATAAATTACGAAGTACCTATAGGAGAAAATTCACATTAAAATTATAATTCTTAATGAGTGCATACGTGTCTGAAAAGTGTGTCTATACAGAATTACACATGATACAAAGATTTTAATCCTGATTATCAAAGTTATACTCACAAGTTGATGATTCCAGTTCCTTCTTCGGTCTCTTGAGAGCTGAACGATGTCTTTTCCATACCCAGTAGTGTGCTTATTGAATCAAAGTCGTACGTTTCACTATACTTTTGCCTGACCTTCTTCTTCACAAATTTATCCCAATAATTGACAGGGAAAGATCTGAAAATTATGTAACAGAATTAGCGAATTCCATAGGTTTTGTAATCTATTTTAAAGCAATTAGACATTTTCATTTCATAGGTATTCAAATATATGTATTGAAAATGCAATTACTCTTATTGGATGTACTCAGCAGTAGAAAATTAATTACAGAAATCAATTCAAGCCAAACTTTCAAAGTTGTTCTTTAATTTTTAACCATTATGTAGAAATATTACAATAACTGCAATATATTAGTCTGAAAAAGACTTCGATAAGTTTTATTAGATAAATAACAACTTCACACTCCTTTCCTTTTGAAGAAAAACTTTATTATGATTAGTTAGGAAACCAAAACTAAATTATTATGGAATGTTTTAATCTATTATAACCACTGAATCTATCAAATGAATAATTTTTAAAATAAAAATGTTTGATCAAATCAAAATTTTATGTTGTATTCCCAATGATTGATCAAAGACCAGGGCCCGGATGCACAAAAGCCTGTTAAATTGTAATCATGATTAAATTTCACGAGAACCAATCAGAGAAAGTTTCTCGCGTGGCATTACTTTCAATAGTTCCATTAATAATTCAGTGTGCTTGTTATTTAAATGATTTCGAATCCATACTTACTTAGCTGATATGACCAATTTATCCCAATGTGATTTAATATCATCATCTTCAGGCTGCTCGGCTATGTACAGTCCATCAAACTCCAGACGTCTAGCTATTTCTTTCTCACGTTTGAATATGGCCAGTGGTACCTAAAGCAGATATTACATTATTTTACTATGTTAAACTTTAAACTGTATGAACTATAGTAAACTGTATTAATACCAATTGAATTTTCAATTTATAAGAAATATTCATGAATTGCTACAAAGAACATTTGCTTGAAGACATTGAGCACTATTATAGGTAGAGTTCGACGAGATGAGCCCTAGTATTCGTTGGTTCAACTCACATCAACTTCGTAAAATAATACTCAGTCGGTTACAGGGACCGGATCTGTAGACATTTTATTCATTTAAAATTAATATTATACACTGAGGATGAAAGACCCGGCTCAATCACGCTTTTAGACACCATTTTACAGGACATTCTAATCAGTAAGTACTAATAATATTATTTAATCAATATGAATATCATAAGGTAAATCTTGTAGCCTACTTATCTTATTCCATTTTATTCAATTAGATAGAATTTATAGTAGCCTAATACAGGTTATTCCTGTTTCAATTATTTAAAAATTAGTTACTTTCTCAGGAGTTCAACGTTAGATCTATATCAAATCTCTCGAGCCAACCAAAACCCCCATTATAAATTCACCATCTATTAGATGAAATCTTATCGTATAATTTCTCAATCTATTCTGAATTATAATCCTTACCTTCGACTTCAACCTTATCATTTTCAATTGCATTAGAAGTGAAATTAATTGAGGTTACATACCTTTGGGCTTTATTGTTCTGAATGTGAATATAATTTTGAATTGTTTTAATGTAAATCTATGAATCAGTAAAAAAGTTTCAAATTGAAAAAATCAATCAATTCAAGTCTTGAGTTTGATTTGTAAATCATGAAATAGTGGGAAAATATAACATTAGTTGAAAGACTAGTCTTTAAGATTTTATTTCGCCAAAATACAAGTTACATAAGACAAATGTAAATTAGAATAAATCTTTGACACAGCCAGCAAAGTCAGACTTGTGCGTTAGCTGAGAGAACAGTACAAAGTAAAGGAATACTGGAACATGAAAAAACAACAAGAAGACAAAATAAACGAAAATAAAAAGTAGCCTACTAATAGTAATTCTAATAAATAATACAATGATTGAGAAAAAATATGAAGTAATTTCGAGTTAACATTATATCCACTAGGTGATAACCAAAAACAAAAGATAAGTTAATGAGGTGAGATAATGACCTTGAGATGATAGTAAGCGATGAGCATGGCTAGAGACACGAGTGAGTGGAGCATGGCTGCGATCTTCATGACATGCGCCATGTAGAAGAAGTCCTCGTTGACATGCACCAGCTCAATGGGGTCCTCCTCTTCACCACTGCCCCCGTCCTCACCACTGTCGCCGCCCCCGCTCAGGCCGCCACTCATCCCGCCGCCTTCCTCGCCGGATGCGCCGCCTCCAAGCTCCTCCATCAGGTCGTCGGCCAGCCCGCCCAGTTCGCCACTACCACCTCCGCCGTCCTCATCTTCGCCCAGAGTCGTAACCTGTCACCAATCATCATTGTGTGCTGTCACTAATCCATCATTCTAAGCTATATTATAGAATAGAAGGAACTATTTATTTTCTAGACTATATAATGTCAGCTTAATGTGCTACGATGATTGATATAATTAGTTTGAAGAGCTTTTAAAATGTGAGAGGATTTTCTTACATAAAACATAATATAGGTACTCAATACACATCATACTTGAAAGTTAATATTTTATAAGAATATTTCATGTCAATATCCTATTACAGTATTTATCTAATATTCAATAACTTCAATATTCAATTCAATGACATAAGTTTGAGTTTCTTTTCAAGTTTTAAAATTTTAAATTATTAATACAGTATTTTTCAGTTATCAGTAGTGATTTAGTGAAGTATTCTAATTTAATTTGGTTTTCAACTTTTCTAAATTCGAAATTCCTAGTTTATAAATATTTTGGACTCAAAATTGGACAAAAATCATGAAGTGTAACCATAACCCATTTTTGGACAATTTCTATCTAAATTTGGGAAAGGAACAGTTTTGGGCTTTAAGCCTGTTGTTCCTTTTCCAATCATTCATAGTTGAGAATGATATTGTATCTATCAAAGTATAAATAAATAGTGATACTCAATGAACAACTAAATATATTCAATTGCCGATGAAGAAATATATTTATTAATGCAAATAATATGACAACTTACCAACTTTCTGGTATTTCTTTAGGTATCTTTCTCATGAGAAAGATCTTCATCAAAAAGCTTTATGATTTCTGTGAAGGTGTTTAAAAAAGCCAGAAAGTTAGTTAATTGTGATATTATCTATACTGAAATACATTTAGTAATGAATTCCCAAATAAACACTAAACATGACCAAATTTCATTCAATTTACAGACAAATTTATGGATACATTGATAAAAAATTGGGTTGCTGATAAATAATAGTCAATCACGGAAAAATAATAAACTATTTTCAAGTACATAGTTTCATTCTAGAGTTTTTTATATGTTTTATTTTCTTTCATGCTTTTCAATAATGAAAATGTTCTTTCTCAGGATGAAGGAACTATATCCTTGATACACTAAAAAACATTGTTTCGATACGAAATTTGTTTGCATTATTCTATATAAATACTCATATCAACTGCAAGTGAGCGACTGTAACTTATCCAAAACACCTACCTTATAGAACAGCAGGATGAAGTTGATACAGAAAGCAAGAACCAGCGCAACGTACTTGAGGTTGTAGAAGTTCCTGGCCAGAAAACTCACAGCCCGATGTGTGTATCCATTGAAATCAATCTGAGAAATTAAATATCAAGAAAATGATAATAGTGATTGAAACTTGGATGTTCTACATTATTTTTATTGCCATGTCAGACGGACAAAATCGATTAAATAAAATTTAATTAATTAATGTGCTAGAAATATTTGTGCAGTTGGATGGAATAAATCACGATTAAACACATTCCTTTGTTCAATTCCTCTTTGACAGGATAGCTCAGAGATCTCGATTAAACTTCTCAATTTTTCATGACAATTTGCTGTAGGCTTCTATATTTACAATTCAAAAATATTTACAATCTCCAAATGATTCATTCTAATAACTGACTTGGAACAAAGTCCATCTTCTACAATTGATTTATAGAGGAAAACCCCATTAATTCTAGAATATGAGAAGGCTATATACAAACGAAAATGAAAGAACCACAAAAAATACATATTGATCATAAAAATAGACACAGATTGGATATTCAATTCTATACAGGGGTAACTTGGGAATTCGGAGGAAGATAAAAATGGAAAAAGTTGAAAACATAAGGAGGAAAACATCTACTGTAAGGGGAGGGGAAGTACGAATCAGCCTACCTTCAAAATTTCATTCTTTCCATAATTCCATATTTTTCTCAACTTTGAGTCGGCATGAAACATCAAGTTATTTAACATTGAATTACCAAATTATGTGAACAAAAAGTAGAGAGAATAAGTGGGCATATTTTTACATAGGTAACATTTATCAATTGGATCTCTATTTAATTAAGGTGATTGATTGAGTGATAGTATTGATTGAGTTGATTTTATTAAGTTTTATTACAACACAAATGAAATACTCGTATTTGGGAGTAAATATCGAGCATCTATCATTTGATCACATTTCAGTAGTAGAATTTCGGAACAGTCAATAAAACGTACATCGACATATAATTGAAACCATTAATAATTAGGAATAAGCCACTATTCCACCAGTTATATTCAAATTTCAATATTTAATATATTAAAAAGTCTTCTTACCTGGAATAACATTCTTCCAAGTTGTGATTTCAAAAGATTCTATAAAGGTGAAATATTTTCATAATTTATCTAATACCTTTTTATTGTTACTATCATTTTTTAATACAATAGGATGTAAAACATTGAATAGATAGAAAGATTACTCGATTTTTATCACAAAATAGTAGAGGAAATCAAATGTCACCCATACCTCAATTGAAATGAAATTCCCAATCTTCCACGTATTTATCCACTTGAATAAGCATTGAAACAAAAAATATTCATCTTGTACTTTACATGGTAGAATGGAAGAGGCGAACTTCCCTTGAAGTTTATGAAACAGTTATTTGATAAGAAAAGTTCGAAGTGTTATAGATTTTAATGATCTCATTATCAACCAAGATATAAAACAAAACAAACAATGTTTAAAAAATCACAGATCGGGATAGACAAACTAAGGATGCATTGTACTGATTCTACCATTTATTGGAATGAAAAAAAAAACTTTAAAATGAGCTAAAACTCACTTCATATTTTCAATTGGAAGAAAAATTTTTTTTAGATTTACTTTACACTTCACACTGTCAACAATCCTTATAAATAACACAAATATGCTTCTCAATAAATCAATGGTGATAGTTTCTAGTGAATCTCACTTCAGTAAATACGGATTAAGTTTTATTATGGCCTGTCCTCGTCCCTCAACCACACTGAGAGAAATTGTTTTTTTATTGTGAGGATGATGCCCACATGAGCTCCAGGCTTGTGCGTAGGTGATGAATCTGATGGTTGAAAGAGTAAGACGTTGATGTTGTCAATACCACTTTAATTTATTCGAAAATTAATTCATCTTACAGAACCAGGTTTCATGTTAACACCTACCACATCTTCAGCTGAACTCTTCAGCTACTTCAGCTCTTCATCTTCAGCTACTCATCTCAGCTGAACTCAGTTCAGCTGAAGATGTGGTAGGTGTTAACATGAAACCTGATTCTGTAAGATGAATTAATTTTCGAATAAATTGAGTGGTATTGACAACATCAACGTCTTATTCTTTTATTCATAGAGTTTCCAGTATTAAATATAAGACAGCTTTTCATTAAATCTTTATTAATTCATATAAAAAAATACAAAACAGAAATCCTAGGAGAAATTATCAACTACAACTATCCCACGCGTTTTAGATCAAATTATAACTATGAAATTCCACAGCTGGCACATGGCTCAGAACTAACAAATCCCTCATATCTGGCTCATGTCTTATATAGGAATATCCCAGAGGAGATTAAGGAGGCGGAGACACTCAGTTTGCTGGTGTACAGGAAGAGGGTGGATAGGTGGCTATACCGTATTGGCTGGGAGATGGCCGAACGATTGCTCCAATCCCGTTATGCACAGTGATCAACCATCCGTAACCTAAACATTAGTTTGAAACTTTCATTTACTATTCTTTATTTTCAATTACATGAAGTCTTTTTTTCAGTCTCCTTTGACTATTAATATATATATATATATATATATATATATATATATATATATTTCATTTTTTTCCACCTTCCCTTTAAAAAAAATACTCTTTCTCTTGTCTTTTCTCATGCATTTCTTGGATTTTCCTGGACCCCAAGCACCGCAGTCCATGCACAGTTGGAAGTCTTCATTCTTATTAATATTATTACTATTAGTAGTATTATTGTTTTTTATTTTTTAAAATGTATGGAAATGAACATAATTGTAATTACGGTAACTATTGAATAATTGTAAATAGAGACTGTTCCTGAACTCCCCCCTACACACAGACGTGCAGTCTTGTAGGGGGATTCCTTATATACTAAGTACAAATTAATGTAAAATGTTATTTGATTTGTAAAAACTTTTTGGGAATAAATTGATTTTTGATTTTGATTGATTTTGATTCTTTCAATTATAGAGAAATACCACAACATATCCTCATTACCATACAATCAAATTATTGGAATCTGATGGTGTTGAGAGATGAGATTAGCAGAAGTTTGAGTTGATTGTACAATAGTAGCCCGATGTAGGCTACTTTGCTCTACTCTACTATTTAACTTTTCACTTATCGCTACACTTACAGATAGATAGCAATTAGGTTCATATTTGATAGTAGTTTACCTGTGAAAAGGCAGATGGTTCTGCAACGACATCGTGTTTGGCTTCTGCTTCTACAGCTGCCATCACAGCTTGCTGTTCAGCTGCTACTTCGGCTCTGGCCACTGCTTCTTTGCGAGCTGCTTCACCTCTGAACATAATATTCGAAGTATTGAATACAAAGCATATAATGCCTCATCAGTATCTGAATCTTGAATGCAGAGTATTTGTGGAATATAACTCTTAGGGTAAACTTTTTCATTTTGATAGCTTGATGATAGCCTTTGCACAGCCTTAATTCAAAATCAAATAAATTGACAAACTAGCTTGTCCTGGAATGAGACGGAAACTAGTGAAGTGCCTCACCCCAAAAGATCAGCAAGAGTGATGCTAGGGTGCGTGCCTTCAGCTTCGGCGCCCTCTGGCTTGGATCCGTCCTCCGCTCCCTTCTCGGCCGAACCTCCCTCCTTGTGCGCCTCTCCGCCAGCAGTCAGTGCCAATGTAGCACCGCCGTCGCCAGATTTCGCTCTACAAATCAGACAACATCGAATTCGATTAGAATTAGCGATATTTTTCAAAATACCAAGAGTAATTTACTCGTAAGGAGAAGAGGAGATGATCACTGGTAGGAATTCAAAATAAACATGATTTTACACCTATCATTATTTAATTGTGAATAACAATCTACAGTAATATAGTGAGATCCACGTTATAATGGCAGTGTTAGATTAGCAATGGTATTGCTATCCTTGTTTATCATTCAACAAAGCGGATAGCGCTATCTCTTTCTCGCTTTGCTCTGTTGCCAGATCGTCTTTTAACAATCTAGAATTAATAATTAACAAAATATTTCATCTTAATTATGAAAATTAATTATGAAATTATTGAAAAAGATAATTTCTTGCTTAATAAAATATAATTGATTATTTTAAACGAGAATGAACAGTTCATATTACATCAATAAACCTGTTGAGCTACCGTCTATAGAAGGAGACGGAGAACAAGACAGAGAATCGGTAACGTTGTTCTCCTATCTTTCTCCACTGCCATTATAACGTGGGCCTCACCATAATCAAAGGAAAAATCATAATTGCCCATTTTCACATACAACTAAACGATTTTGACGTCACGACACCATGCAATAATGTCCTCTGATTGGCTGATTGCCTCTAATCTAATCAGCCAATCGGAGGACATTCTGGGTGTTGAGTCGTTGTCGTTTCATCGCGAATCGATGTTGTGAAAACGACCAATGTGGATGGAAATTGAACGTCAACATAAATATATAGAATAATATAACAAATTAATTTAATAGAAGAGAATAAATTTGACAGATGGAAATAAATTGGAAGATGCATTTACTCAAATGCTAATTGATGAATAATTATTATTAAACGAAAATCCCAATTAAATGCTGTAAATCAACCCGAAGACTTCTTCTACTGCAAATATTGACAACAGGGTAAACAGCTAGATGGAAATTCGATGAACGGTGCTACACAAAAAGTATTTGTCAGCCCGGGAATCGAACCCAGTACCTCCTAATTGCCGGTCAGAAATGCTTACCCTTACACCAAAACTGACAATCTCTGGATAGCAGCGCTCATTTTATACAAAACCATAGCGGCCAGCCAGTCTACAGATGGAAATAAGTTGGAAGATGCATTTGTTCAAATGCTAATTCATGAATAATTATTTTTAAACGAAAATCCCAATTAAATGCTGTAAATCACAGAGATGATAGCGCTGCTATCTATAGGTTGTCAGTTTGGTGTAAGGGTAAGCATTCCTGACCGGCAATTAGGAGGTACTGGGTTCGATTCCCGGACTGACAAATAATTTTTGTATAGTACCGCTCATCGAATTTCCATCTAGCTGTTTACCCTGTTGTCAATATTTTGCAGTAGCAGAAGTCTTCGGGGCGATTTACAGCATTTAATTGGGATTTTCGTTGAATAAATTTGAGGTAGAAATCACATTGAGTGGAAGTTTCTCTTCTGTCACAAACCAAATATAGTGTTCCCGCCATCGGTTTGAATGAATTTTCTTTGAAACGTATAGTATCTTTCATTGAAAATGGAATATCATCTTTCGAATCTCATTGTGTGAGATTCCAACACATAACTGTGTCCTGCAAAAGTATCTGAAACATTTTAATAAACAAGCATTTATATTCAAACCATCATTTTCTGTTCATTTCTGATTTCAAAATTGAGCAAATGTTATAATTTAGTCAAGTATCAAAGATCTGGTGATAAATTCCTGTGATAATGGTGAATAGACTTGAAGAAAATTGAGAGTGAGTTTGAAATACGTACTGGCCACTGTCATCCTTGGCTTCAGTAGAGGCAGACGCTTCTTTTGCATCTTCTTTGGGCAGAGGCGGCGGCAGAGCTCTCATCGGTCCCATCATCTCATCGTCCTTCTTCACTTCTTCCACTGGCTCTTCAGTCTGCGGTCCTCTCATCAATGTCATCAATATCCGTCCAAAGTACCTGAAAAACATTCGAGTAATTCCTATTGAGACTGCAAATCAAGGTTAATTTGTCAATAATTCAAGATTGAGTGGTAGATAAGAGTAGTCCTAGCTCTGCCTAAAAACGGATATTTTCATTTCAAATTAACATGAATGTTTGACATTCAATAAATATGATAGATCACTATATTCTAGTGAATTCTTCTACAACTTTCTTAGCTAGAAATCTCAAGAACTGTAATTTTCTATTGAAAGACCCTAATTAATTGTAATGATTCGATAAATAAATAAATGGAACATTATGATTCTGATAATCAATGCTGAACTGATTCTTGGTTGTGAAATTGTGATCGTATTTTGAATACAGGATTTGCTGTGTTTAAAGAGAAAGTTCACAATAAGTAAAACAGAAAATTTGTAGTGACCTTTACATTGAATTTTATGTACGAGCTCGTTCATAAAATAAATCATATTTACATGAATAAGTCATATCGAAGTAAAGTAGCTCAGTGTGAATAGTATTAAAAATCCAGCAGTTCAGTGTAGGCAACCTACAGGCACCTGTACAAGAATCACTAACAAACAAAACAAACAAATCAATTTATTGCCACAGACAAACACTTTACAATTTGTATCGGCCACGTCAATATTACAAACTATATTAGAGATCACTGTAAGCGTGTGAAGGATATTTAACAGTCTACAATAACTGTAGATTACAATTACTCTAGATCTGTACTGAATTATGAGAAAGAGTGAACATAATCTTCAAGATTGAAAATCAAAATTATTAATAAATAGAACCTTAGCGATCTTCACTCACCTAAGAACAACGGAAACACTAACTCCCGAATAATAGAACATATAGAAGAATATTTTGAAGAATCCGACAACTAATTCCGGTACGCTCATCTGCTGCATTTCATTTATTTTCGCCTTGATGTTTGACGGAGACAGCATTGTCAGAATGAAATAGAGTGCATCCTTGAAAGCTTGAACCGTCCTCCTGATAGGATCCTTGGCATTCCTGTGGTTAACATGAAAACATTTTACATTAATTTGTTGTCAGTATCAGACAGTGATTTGACTACACTGATTTTTATAGTAGTACTACACTAGATTTTTTTCCATAGACGATACTAATAGTTCGATTAATCGGATGATTATTAGTTCAGAGTCACCATGTACTTCTGAATTACGTTATTTTGAATTAAATCCAATATTACTACTCAGGTATGAATTAATGAATTTGAACGTTAAACCCTTCTCCGAAATCCAAACCATGCTTTAATTTCCATCCAATCCTATGGAATAGTTAAAATATAGATATACACAAAAATGACAGTCTGGACAATCCTTGAATCCCGGAATTAAAAATTATTTATTCAATCATTTAATATAACACAACATTCGGAAAAGTACCACTGGCTTAAGTCCATAACGATACTAATTCTAATTTATACGAACAGGCTTAATTTTTCAAACTTCAGAACAGGATTGACATTCCTGAGTGTTATATTAATGTGATTCTATAGTTTTTTCTGGTTTTATAGACAATTGAATCAAAAATACATCGATCAATATCAGAACCCTATAATTATTATAACAACAAAGCATTTCGAGGTTGAGTGGTAGAGAGGATTTGAAAGTCCCAACTCCGCCTAATAAAGATTTTTTTCATTTTCATTTTTCATAGCATAATATTGAATTTTTATTTGACAGACTTTCAATCTTGAAAATTGTAGTTGTTCTTACTTTTCTTCGTCTTCTTCGGAGATGTAGGTGTAGGCAGCTTTGCGCGCTTTGCCCCCTCCACCCCCCGAATCATCATCGACGGACATCAAGCCGCTGGCGTGCGTCATTTCAAAGATGGCGTCCTCGCAGAAATTTACGAACGCCTCCAGCTTTTCTTTGTCACCACCTTCAGTCACTATCGAGTAGAAGAACGCTCTCTTCGATTCCTGAAAAGTTATTAACAGATTAATGCAGTAGATCCAAAATAAAAAAGTGTCATACTTAGTGCCGGTTGCACAAAAGCCGGTTAAATTGTAACCGTGTTTAATTCCATAATAACCAATCAGAAAAGCCGTCTCTTCAAAAAGGTCTTCTCTGATTGGTTCTCGTAGAGTTAATCACGATTAAAATTTAACCGGCTTTCCGCAACCGGGCCTTAGAGAAATAATGTTACCGGGACTAACTGAGCGCATTCATTGAACTGATAGACATAATAAAGAAGTTTATATGAATAATGTAGGTTCGGGAAAGTTCAATTATTGCTTTAAATTATAAAGAGTTATAGATTTATAAAGAGTGAAAATTGAAAGGCAAACTAACTGGTGAATACAGATCATTCTTATTGATGCTTGAAACTAACTTTTCTAAGTTTCTGGAATTTTCCTTTTGAAACATGAAGAATAGGTTAGATTTTTTTTGTGTTTGACGTGAGTTGATATAGTTACTATGAGTTAACAAGTTGACAAAATAGGTAATTAATTCACTCACTTTAATTTGGGGCTTTTCCCACTGCTCAATATTAGACTCCTTGATTTCGAAATAGACTCTTTCTATTCGTTTACTGCTGCCCATAATTTCTATACGTCCTAGGAATGGTTCAAAGTAATTCAACACACTGCCTGCTGTTTCCAAGAATCTTGCCAACCTGTAAAAGAGATGAATCTAAATAAGAAATTAGATTTTATGATTTTTTCTATTAGATTTTAGATTTCATTTTTAAAGTGAGGAAATAGTTGGATTGAGCTTGTATAATTTTCAATCTGGTTCGGTAGATTCTATAAAAAGATTTTATTCGGTGATGTGGCGAAGCTTGCACAGTAATGTCCACACTACAGTAATGTCTCAAATCACGAATGATAAATGTAGGAAATAATGTTAATCAAGTATAGAAGAAGAAAATAATATTAACAAGCTCAATTCATTCAAAAAATGGAAATTTTATAAATTTGAATTCAACACAAAAATATACGATTAAAATTGTGGATTATATTTCTCAATAAGTAGAATTGAAGATCCACAAAATAATTGTTCACACATAAAGAATACACATACAGTGTACAGTGTCATTAACCTGTGCGTGCGGCTCTAACTTCACTAGCCATCTACAAAATTTCTGACAGCGATTTTATCTGACGGCCAGAGAAACTAACTAATGTTTTTAAAGAAGAGCCCCCTCACCACCCCGCACCTCACTACAGGTGTTACAGCCATTATCACAGACTAATGGTAACATCAGAGAAAAATGCTATAATCATGTAACAGAGAGTTGAGTGTAAGAGAGGGCTAACTGCGCTCCACCTTCGCTCTCTAGGAAACATAGAGACAGTCAATGACAGTCAGTCATTTTATCAGTACACAAATTAGGCCTATACAAAGAAAGGATTGGGGAGGAATTCCACGTAGGAAAAATGTTAGTTAGGAGAACCAGCAAAGAAATTTTTGTTTCAGTTACCTGGGTTCGTTGGGCATGTGCTCGGAAAGGTTTGTTAGGAGTACAGCCAGATTGAAACCGATTTCTTTGGATGGTTCATGGAATCTGTCAACGAAACCAACGTAATCCAACTTGCCGTCATGATTGGTCTCACAACACTGAAGCATGAAACTTATTTCCTCTCTGCAAAGAAGAGAATCAATCAAAAGCAACAGTTCAAGATAAATGAACAATGTTTATACTATTAACAGGTAAATCAGGGCTTTTATTGAAACAAAAACAGATTGAGGCGATAGCCTGTACTATTATCCCTAAAGAATCACTTGTAAATGGATTGATGAGGATGGATGAATAATATTAAATGCCTGAATATTGAAACAACACAAACACACACTTTAAAAAAAATTGATAATTTCAAAGGGATTTTCACAAAGTTCTAGATGATTGGGATGTTTCTGTTGAGAAAATTGTATCCACTTCATATAAATTCAAGTAGATCTGTAATTCACGATATACAATCCCAGTAGATTTTTACCACCCTAGCAAGTTTTGTTTTCCAGATACTATACCTATGTGTTTCTGTATATTTATGTACACATTTTTTCTTTCGTTTGAGTAAGGCTTTATAGAAGCAATATGGATGCAGTATATGTGACATTTCAGTTTGTTATGAAATAGGTTTGCTGACAAATTTGATATTTTTGATGAAGATAAAATGTATAATTTAAATTTATAGAAGTTAAATTGAATTCATTCAATGAATTAATAGAAATTAATTCTATAAAAAGTTCACTTACGGTGTATAACTCTTCTGCTGTTCCATTTTTTCTTTAAAATCTTTGGGCAAAACCCAACCATCGTGATTCGGATCGATTTCCTAGAACACAAATCATACATTTTACATGAAAATGTACGTATTGAACTATTATTATATACATCATAATGATAAGCCACATAAGAACGATGAAATCGCATTGAACTGCATCAAGTGAAGTTCGAAGTTTGATGTTGAACTCCTCATTTTTTCATTAATGTTTCCACATATCAAACTCTTTACACATTGAAAAGAATGTTCTCAACTTCAGGAGTAGGTGGTAATAATATGAACGATTATGAAAATGATAAATGAGCATAATGAACTTCTTTTAATTTTCCTTTTGAATTGCTGCATTCATTGTAATATCAAATATGTTTCTCATTGAGGTGTTACAGAATGCTGATTCATTTTATAATTCGAATTAGGTTGGGAAATTTGTTAAACTAGTAAATATTTATCCAGATGAACTTACCAAGAAGCTCGGCGATTCTGTCATGTCTTTCAGTTTCAGGAACATATCGAAGTACTTCAAAATCAACTGTAAATGAGGAAGGCAAGCAATTATACAATTAAACCATGCAAGATTCGTGATTCAATTCAATTTTGATTCAAATTCATTTTATTTCTAGAAAGTGTACATTTTACAATACATTCCCCTGAAAATTAATGCTCTAATATGGAACAGGTCAATGTTTAGAGGAAGAGTCAATACAACAATGGGTACAAGAAGCAGTGAATGATTCATTCAAGAAGCAGTTAATATTAGGCTAACATTACTTGTAATGATGTATAATTCATCCATTATTGTAATTGTATTTACTATTGTATATATGCATTTTCTGGAATAAAGAATATATTTGAATTTAAATTTGGAAGATCATAAAAGATTTGAGAAAATTTCTGTATTGACTACTATGTCTATGTTTTTTGATATGAAATAATTTAATCTCAAATTACAAGAAAAAGAGGTGAGAACTCATAACTCCCAATGAATTAAAAATATACTTCGTTCCAATTATCATGATACACAATTTACAATAATGTCAGAAGTATGCTGATTTGGAGTAGATTATTATTAGAGAACAATAATTGTAAAGAAAACAGGAAATTTATATGTAAAGAAAACAGGAAATTTATACTTTTTTATGATGTTAATAGATTCTTTGAACTAATATATCAGAATAAGATTGGGTGAGACATTAAAGTATATACGCACCTCAACATTTGAAGCCGATTCAACCAGAGTATCAACCATCTGCTTTCCAATGGTACCATTCACAACATTACCTGGAGGAAAATATAAAATTGAAGGCCATCAGAAGGATTAATTGAAAAAAATTACCATCAGACTGCTTAGTAGATTACAAAACTAAAATTAGGTACTTTTAAAATGATTGCTGTTTACAACTCCTGAGCTACTCATATCATTGAACATTGCGATATTCAATCATGTTTTCAACTGTTGAGAATCAATCCTGAGCGATTCAAAAGCAGCCCACAGTGAGTGAGTTAATATTTTATTTTCCTCACATCAATAACGACTATAAGTAATCATTACTAAAAACCAATATTTTTTATTCTTATAAGTTAGCAACATCAATGAGAGATACTGTAACTATATAACTGGAACTAATCCTGAGCCAAATTGAATGAGTTATGTGCCAAAACAAAGTTTGGCGGTCCGTATTGTCAATTTTATTATAATTTTTAAAATATTCTACTGGGCTGGATACGTGCAGAAAACAAATGAGTGATATCAACGCAACGGAAACTGGTAAGTTCCAAGTATTTTGCTATTCACTTAGATATTGATAATTTTAATGATTCTTGAAACTAGAATTTTGAAAATACTGCATACTAATTCTAGAAACTTCTCAAATGGAGGGTCCAGTATAATAGATGATCTATACCTATAGTGAGGTCCACGTTATAATGACAGTATTCGATCAACTTTGGTTTTGCTATCCTTGTCTATCATTCGACAAAGCCGGTGGTACTATCCTTTTCTAAAGTGCGAGATAAATTACTTTTAACACGGCTCTTTCTCGAAGACTGAAAGGTCTTCTCCTTCTTTTGTGTCTGAGTGAGAGAACTTTGTAACGCGACGCGGCAACACTCTTCTCCATCTATTGCTGGCAATGATCCAAGTAGTGTACTGGTCAGCAGGTATATTTTTGTTTTTGTATGTTACAGAGATGTTTTCATCACAAGAACATGAAGCAAAATGACACGGCGCATCCAATTGTGCGCAGGATGTCCGTCTGTGTCTATGCTACAAACTGTGGAGGGAGAAATGGGTTTCTCCTCTTCATATTAAAATTAATTTATCTCGCACTTTAGGTCCACAACGATGTCAATTATGTTTTTGACAGTTTAGAAATATGATTAATTAATGCAGAAAATCGGCATCGCTATTCTTCTATGTTTATCCACTGTCATTATAACGTGGACCTCACTATAGAAGCAAACTTTAAATGTATAATGGTGATACACACTACACACAAAGTTTTAGTACATACACATGTACAATACTATTGTTATTATGAAAGTATTATTGTAATTATACTAGTTATTGTTCATCTTAAAAGAGCAGACAAGACAATTGAATTATACATAAATTACCTTCAAGCATAGACAACATCATGGTAATCATGTCTTTTTGGAGATTGAGTAGTTCCTTGAGAAGGTCAACTTGACTTGAATGCTTTGATAGTTTATCTTGCATATGAGAGAAGAGGAATAGGAAACCACCAACAGCATCCCACAATCTATAAATGAAAAATGTATTTCAGTAATTTTTATTATTAACACGGGAATGCGTTATTTATTAGTACTTATTGAATGCAATAGTCAGTATAAATTGATGCTTGAACAAATGGAAAAGATTACTGTAATTTATAGATGAATATGTGTTACCTGGAATGAGCCAAAGCTTGCTGGTTCTGAGTACATGGACCTTGAATAACCTCAGACAATGTATTGAAAACCTGACTTGCAACTCCTATAGCTTTGAAAAAATTGGCTTTTCCTGCTGGGTCAATCAGTTCTTTGCTCGAGTAATGCCAATAGAAGTCCATGATTGATTCCTGAAATATGAAAATAATTTCAACATTAGTATTGTAAAAAACGTTCTTACTGCTTCATATCTGAAAATTGATACTTTTGAATTTTACAAATAAGAATAATTTTGAATGACACCAGTAACCAGTATCCACACTCTCACGCTCGTCGTTATTTGTACACATTTGGCAAGAGTGTGGAAGCGGCATAAGAACAAATTGATCCACTGCACATATTAAAATACGGTGAGTTTCAGGATATAGTTTGAGACACTGAAAATACTTCAATATGTGAGAAGGAAGAAGCAATGAGAAAACGAGTGATAACCAACGACAGTATTTAACATTTTCTTTCCTCATATGAGATCATATTGTCACGTTGTATTTCGTGACTAAAGAGGGAAATTGCTTTTAGAGCTAGTTTTGTCGACGCTCGGTTATATTTGCACAAGATCTCGTTGTCCAACGAGCGGCTCAGGCACTGGGCTACTGCTCAGCTAAGCCGCGCACCCTTGTCTCATCTCACTCGGCTGCCAAGGGAGGCTCGCCGAGTAGAAGAGAGAGCCAGTTTGTTTAGTTGGTCTAGAGCTGTTGAACGGAGCTGAACACGGCCGGAGTAAGCGCAACTCGTGACACGGACATCCTCCATACTTTTTCAACAACTTCGAAATACGTCTTCCCTTAGCTGGAGTTAAGGAAGAACGTGTAAGGCATCGAGAATACAGCGCCGGCGAGAAGGCGAGGCTTGAACGACATCATTCGCACTTCGAGGCAGCTATCCAGCCTGTTTTAACCTGCAGCGACAAGTTAGATTTTGGACCAAAATCTAACGGGATCCGGGATTATTCCGAAGAGGAGTTGTAGAGCAAGAGGACCTCCAATAGGGATTGGGAACACTTTTCCCGTCCCGGAGATCGCGTTCCCATGGGGTGCTAAACTGTTCCTACTCCCTTCTCAACACGCCCAACCCTGTTAGGCAGTGCGAAAGCACGGCCCCTCTTTCCTAAAAGAGGAAATCATCTCAACAAGGCACTCAAGGCTGTTTCAACCCCCGACACGAGCTAGAGTGGTTGAAGGACACCACACGAAGCATCCCGTCCCCTGTTGCGGCCCACCCCAGACGCCAACTGAGTCAAGCCGGCCCAGAGCGACACTGGGAATTCTGATAGAAAACGGTGTGGGCAAAAATCTACTCAGAATATCAACTTTATTAAATTTATATATGGTAATAATTGATAATTGAATAAGAAAGCTCACCTGCAACCTCAGAAGATAATCTACTGTACAGATGACAACGTTGACGGTTGTAGTATTTCCAGCCTGTGTCCTCAAATAGTTTTGCCATTCTGAAATTGAGCACATATGAGAAATATACTTTGGAAATTCATGCAAATAATATGAATACAATAACTAACAACATAAGATATAAGATTCATCTTCTCTCAAGCTTGGAATTTTATCTCAAATTAACTATAAACTGACATCATTGTTGTATAGCTCAACTGAAAATTCAATTTTATCAAAAACTACCTAATTAGAAACAGATCACAAATTGATGAATGTATACAAAGTTAAGTAGTACAGGTTCAATTCCCAACTAATAGTAATACTTTATTTATATATCTTTGATCAACAGCCTATCCTATCTTGTTTGTATCCTAAGATTATTATCCACATAAATCCGAATAGTTTAATCTCGTTTCCTTCGGTATCAGCATTTTCAACTAGTTTTCTTGCGCTCCAAGTTTCTTTATCAATTGATTCATCTAATTAAACCAAAATGAATGGACTTCATTATCCAAAAATATCGATGTATTCACAGTATCATATTTTATCTAGATGTTATTGATATCAATAACCATAATAAGAGAACTGATTTATCTACACAAGAACTGAAGAACAAATCATTCAATGATCAAGAGAGAATACTAGGTTCAGGCCAGAACTGTTCTTCTTTCGAATTCTGATAAGTAAAATGTTTCAAGTCACTTCCAACAGCTCAAGTTAAATATTAGGACAAAAATGGCCGAACTTATAAAATTTCATTTAAGTGAATTGTGAATTGCTGTAAGCATAGTATAAAGAGTAGGCGAAAAGTTTGAAAACGGCGTAAATATTTTTACATTAGAAAAATTGACAGCAGGTATGATTAAGCAGTCCTTTCATCCACACTAGATAGTTGCTCACCCAGTAGCGGCTAGTGATCGTGAGTGAAATGCTGGGGGAAGGGGAGCGCACCTTTTTCAAATCTTTGAAGGGGGCGGCGTCCGAGAGTTCTTATTGGCAAGCCGCCAATGACAGTTCACCTATAAAAATAAAGATAACACGGGACTTGTTGACGCCGTTTGAATATTATGGAGTTTGGCGCTGAGTAATTGGTTTTTAATCTGCTCCGTTTACTGGCGCGTAATTCCTTAATTTTTTGTCTAGTAGTTTTTCTAAAAGTCAATCGGTTCGCGAAGCTGCCTTCGCAAACATGAAGTATACAGCTCGACTCGGTCGTTTATTTGTTTGTATTTCCAATGGAAATTATTAATTGTAATTTCGTGTCTCCGATTGTAGAGAGCTATTTGTTTTAAAGTATATGTGAGAATTTGAGTATTTTTCTATTGAAATTAGTAGTGAATGAATAGTAAAACTTAGAAGCAGAAATCCATATATGGTCCAACAACTCTATGCAGTACCTGGCTATATCATAAATCATCAGAGGTCAAGTGATTTATTTAAATTTTTTCCTTCCTTAATTCTTTCCTTTACCTTATACCACCCAAACCTATAGGTACCATACAAATCACTCTGACTTGCAGCAGATCATCAGCCGGGGTCCCGTGTTATCGGATGGGCACGTTAAACTGTCGGTCCCGGCTTGAAGTATGACAGTCGTAAGGTTCATTGACGGCTTAAACTATATATTCAGATAGTGGGTCCTTCCCACAAGGGACTCCCCACCAACAAAAGCCATACGAATTTACTTTTACTATCAGCCGGGGTAAGTTTAAACAATAGAGATTTTCATTGCATCATGAATGTTAGCCTTGTTGTGCCAGCATAATATTAAATACTAAATTGAATAAAATCAGTCCACTTAATCAGAAATTTGTATAACTAGGACTGGTTTCAATCCTTGCTATGAATTTAGATTTAATTGCTCACCGAGATTGTGCCCTTCACAAGTGAGCTGGATGAACCGGAAGAGTGTGCAGGTGAACTCGGCATCATGCATGTTCTTCTCTCCGGCCGCACCATCTGACCCGACGCCCAGACCCTCTGCCTTTGTGTTGCGCTCAAACGCGTCCAAGTCCAGTACACTACAATAACCATCATCACCGTTTTATAAAAAAAACTTTAAACCATCAAACAATTTAAAAATATTAGTAAAAAAATATTGAATTGACAGGATAAATATTGGTATGATGATTGTATTTTAGTTCAAATAATACTGTTCAATTTATTTTCTACAAGTCAAAGTAACGATAGAATAGAAGAGAATAAATCTTTATTCATCAAAATATTCACATTAATCACATTTGAATAGTGTCAATATTTAATAATACATAACGCTAGCCTAGCCTATTTCCAACAGAAAAGATCGAGGAGGATCGACAAGGATAGTAACCTTGAACAATGAATGAATCGAGTGAAAAATTGTTTTACCTGCAAGAGTTCATCAATCCAGCAATCGATGTGAAGAATCCTACATCTTTCTTCTCCTTTAGATGATTCAGCATTCCCTGAAATGAACAACCAATTGAGTCGGAGAAAAGATCATTTGATTGGACAAACAAGAAAGCAATCCCTACGAAACAGTATGATGATATATCAGAGTATAGGAATGTTACAGCATCATTTTTAAAATTAACTTGAAAATGTTGAACGTATGAGTCAATGAGGTATGATTACAGTATTGACGTGATGGCTACTATCTAGAATTTAGTGATAGTGACATATTGCTACATAGACTATGAAATCGGGAGGAAGGTTTTTGAAAATAATGTAATTTCATAAGAATAAGTTATAATATTTTCTACGCCTTTTCCGGATAATTTTCACTGTTAATAAAAGATTTTCTACCAAAAAAAGAGGAAATTCATGAACAGTTTCACTACCAAAGCGGGAAAATTATTTCATTAACTTTTCAATCTGTGAGCGAAGTATTTTGTGGCACAAAAAAATTTTCAATCACCTTTGTCTCGTAAAAATGCTCGCTCATCTCGATGCAGCAATGCAATTTTGCACTGATCCTATAGCTATTTCCCTAAATGCTGCTCAACTTTTCTCTTTCTCCTAATTTATATCATGTGAGAAAGAGCAAATTAGATTTCACTGAGAATACAGAAAGAAAAATCAAAATGTGCAAATTTGCATTATTGCCTTAACTTTACAATTGACATGACAAGTCCTTATAACCCTTTAATAAGAGGTCACTGGATGCTTCAAATATCAAATAAAAAATTGATTCGCTTTAATTATATATTGGACAAAATATTTGTTAGATCAGATAGAGCACTATAAACTTCGCATTGAGAGTAGAAAGAAGTAATAGAATGAAGTAGAGGGAGAATTTAAAATACATTTTGAAAATGATTACCATTTGAATATCGATGTTACCACCTCGGAGTATGGATATTCCAAGTTGAAGTGTTTTCTCAACCATGTCACTGGGAACGCCATTGCAGGCGGAAATGTGCAATAACACCATCTCCGCCACTCCTCTGTTGGCCAGTCTTGATTGATGGAAGAGCAGCTTCTGCTTCTCCATTTCTTGTTCCTAAATCAAACATTGAAATTTATACTTTTATTGATTCAAAAAACTTTATATATAGGCCTAATTACCATACAGCTGTACAGTAAGTATGATAAGTTCAACATTTCAGTAGTTCAGGAGAAGTAGATCAACAACTAGCTAAACTGGCCAAGTGAGTATTGACACTAACCTCCGTAAACAAAGCCATAGTGCATTCTGGTGACGTAGGAGCCTACAGGTAGGGCTCCTACACCAATGAAAATTTGTTGATTTCAGCTGATCTATATCAGCTAGAGATTGGTGTAGGAGCCATACCTGTGCTGACGTTACCTGACCGTTACCATCAACCACCTGTCATGCACTATGGCTTTGTTTACGGAGGTAGTGGTATTGTAATTGTACTATATAATTGGCCAATAGATTATGAGTTAATGCTTCAAACAAAGAATTGATAATATGGATAATTTCTAGTAGGAAAAGAATTGACGATTCAGCATTCTCTTTTCCAGAAAAGCTTAAATATCCAACCAGCAAGAAAACCCAATATTTTCACGACTTAACTAGATTCCAAATTGCTTGACGTACTTGCATTGAAATAGAATGAATTATGATTATACAAAAGAAAATTGAACAATTCAATAGAATTCATAATAAATAATCTTTTACCTAATTGAAAGAATAACACAACATCTCATACCATACAATCAAATTATTAAAATCTTCTACCTGTTGGACATATCAAATTGCAAGTTTCTAAGAGTTGAAGATGATTATTTTAACTTGCTCGGAACAAATGTTTTGAATGGAAATCTTTTTGAAATGAAGAATAAGTTACAATCATTATCCTAACATATTTTATTCTTAACCTGAGGAATATTGAGATGTGAAGAACGTCTTACCATGAGAATATCCATAGTCCTCTTGTTGAAAGGCATAATGGTAATGAAAATATAATTAGTATCAAAATTATCAAGCTAACAATATTTGAAAGTCATAGAATGTATGAATTGAAAAAAACAGTGTTATATAAAAATATAATTTTTGTTATGATACTATATAAATCACTTATTTTTTAACAATACCCATGTTTCATATCATAGAATTGTTTTGTTTTTCAAGCAATTTAAGAACTCTTCAATTTACAATTCAAAGAATATAGAAACCAATAGATAGTTTTATTATTATGAAGTAAAATAGTAGCATTGGAAAAAGTTTCGAACTGAATTATAGTTGATATGGATTGATAATTACAATGATAAAGAAAAACAATTTTTATCAAGAGTGCTTGGTTTATTAATAAGAGACATTATATGATTCCAAGTGGTACGATTTGATAGAGCCACGAACGAATGCTCCTGTGAACAGATCTTCCAGGAGAGATGAAAGCTATTTACTCAGAAATTCAACTTAGTTAATTTCAAGTAATGCAATGATACTTACGTGTATTGAGGCACCCTGCTCTTCTCCTTCTCCTCCTTCCTCTTCATCACCACCTTCTTCTTCCTCTTCTCCACAAGATCTTAAAAAAACATCAACTTTCATTAACAAGATTTCCATACCCTACACATTGATCTATTTAAAAAATTATTTTCTAGATTTGTAACTCTGAATGCTCAAATGTACATGGCATTTCTGATTCTGTGTTCCCGCGACAGCTATGGTCCTTGTATCCAAACAAATACAGACAGACAAATATAATGGCAGTTGAACGGTTTCATCAGTAAAAAGCTGTCTGAAGCATCCCTCTCACTCTTTTTCTCTTTCTCTCACTCTCAATTGTCTTTCTCTCTTGAGTACATGAGATCATTCTTACTGAGAAGTCCACTGATATTCTGTGTATAAATGAACACTGGCTAGACCAAGAAGAGGTACCACTGTACATTCCAAGAGGGTTCACACTGGCAGCATCGTACTGCAGGTCACCTCCCCTCTCACATGGTGGATCGTCTATAATTGTCAGAAACTCCATTGAATATAATGCCCTAAATATAAGTCAGTTCTGTATTGATAAGGTATTCGAAATGTCAGCGATAAGGCTTCTTAGTAATAACTGTATCATAGTAAGTTTATATAAGACCCCTGACTCTGATATCAAAGATTTTTTGAGTCGACTAGAAGAAGTTTTAATTTTTTTAACAAAAAACCCTTACTCATTCATTGCAATTGCTGGCGATTTCAATGTGAATATTCTTGATCAACATAAGCAAGATGTTTCACAATTCTTAAATGTAATGAGGTCGTTTAATTTATACCATGTTCATTGCCTCCCGACGAGAGGGAGAGCATGTCTTGATAATGTGTTCACATCTATTGAATCTGAACGGTTGGAATGTCACTTGTATGAGAAGGACCTGATCTCTGATCACGCGGGATTATTTGTAAATTTCAAAACGATCAACCAAAGTGTAAATAAGGAAATATACCCTGAACTCCACAAAAAACGTCTCATCACAAACGACCGACTGATGCACTTGAATGCATATCTCGTAAACTACAAGTGGACAAATATATTCAATGCTGGTGATGTAAATGTTATGACCTCAATGTTTCTCAATGTCTTGTCCTTTTACCTGGAGCTTGCATGTCCGATAATCAGTTGTAGACCTGGGCCAAAGTCTAGTCATAATAATTGGTTTACCGCTGAACTTAGGGGAATGAGGGAACAGCTGATGCTCCTGTATAATACTTGGAAGCTTGATAATACTGATAATGCTGAGGTGAGCTATAAAAATTATAAAAAAATGTATAATTCAGCAATAAATAAAGCAAAAATAGAAGCCAATAATAAATGTATTTCCAAGTCAACCAACAGATGTAAAGCAGCCTGGAAAATAGTAAGGAATGAAACAGGCCAGGACTCAGCACCCTCTAAAATTAATCTTGCACCCGATGCCCTTAATGACTACTTCATCAGTATATCAAGTCTAAAAAATCGAGATCAGCTATCTTCTTCTGCGACAACATTTACTGACCTTTTAAATAATTTCAAATTTTTAGAGACGATTGATTGTACTAGAGTGGGGCTATCTTGGAGAATGGTGGAAGTGGAAACTGTGAGATTGATTGTAAGCCGTTTAAGCTCCTCGCGAAGTGAAGACTGTTTTGGTCGGTCTAATTTTATAATTAAAAATATAATTGATTCCATGTTGATACCTCTGACTCTAATAATAAATTTTGTTTTAATAACAGGACAGTTTCCTGATTGCTTGAAGATGTCCTTGATAAATCCAATTTTCAAAAAAGGGGATCGAGACCTGCCCGAAAACTACAGGCCAATAGCGATTGTACCAATAATAAGTAAAATCAATGAAACCTGTATTTTCCAACAAATGTATGAGTACATGACAGTCAACTCTATTTTACATGAAAACCAATTTGGGTTCAGACCTAATTGCTCAACCACTATGGCTGTAGAAAAGATTGTAGATTCTATTCTTCAGGGATTCGAGAAAAATATGATAGTTGGAGGAAAAATGCTGGATTTGAGTAGAGCTTTCGATACAGTTTCTCACAGTGTTCTCTGCAGCAAGCTTGAACATTATGGCATTAGAGATAAGGAATTAAAATTGATCAGAAGTTACCTTAGTGACAGAACACAAATAGTTCGACTGAATAGGCAAAATAATAAATGTTCAGAACCAAAAAAAGTATTGGCAGGTGTTCCACAAGGATCAGTCCTTGGACCCTTTCTATTCTTAGTTTTTGTGAATGATTTTAGTGTTAATGTTCCATGTTTATCTGTGCTCTATGCTGATGACACTACCATACTTGATTCTAATACTAGTGTAGAGGCTGTACTTAATAGGCTTGACTCCTCGGTTGAACGCTGCAGGGAGTGGTATGCTGCTAATTGTTTGACTCTCAATGAGAGTAAAACAGAAAACATTCTATTCACGCTTAGAAATAATTTAAGCAGGGAGCACCAGGAGTACCTGAAGCCGATTAAACTGCTGGGTTTTGTCCTAGACAGTAAATTGAGTTGGAGTAGCCACATAGAGTATCTGTGTAAGAAACTGTCCAGAGTTATGTACCTACTAAGAAAACTAAAATGTTGTGTCAGTAGGGAGGTACTTATTCTGACTTACTATGGTTTGTTTCATTCCCATCTCAATTATGGGCTCCGTCTTTGGGGTAACTCAAGTGATATGAAGAAGGCATTTATTTGGCAAAAAAAAGCAATTCGCTGCATTGTTGGTCTAAGGAGTGTTGAAAGCTGTAAAAATAGTTTTATCGAGCTTGGAATCATGACTCTCCCTTCAATGTACATTTATTGTAACCTGGTCCATGTTAAAAAAAACCTAACTCTATCAACAAGACATAGCCATCAGCATGAACATAGAACTAGAAATAGGAATAACCTAATTACCCCATACATCAGACTGCAAAAAACATTCAAAAGCTATATGTATCAACAATACTTATTATTCAATAAATTACCGACAAGAATAAAAAATTTACCACAAAAAAGTTCATATCTACAGTAGCACAATGGCTCAAAAAACAGGCTTTTTATACAATTGACGAATACCTAAGTCATAACGTGAGCATCTGACTGTTTTATATTATATTTGTATATGTATATATGTATACATATGTGTACATGTTTAATGTTATGTATATATGTGTTAGCGGTACGATATATTGTTAGTATATGCAATGCTATGTTTTATCTCCACATGACGTTTGTTTATAACATTTGTAATGTTCGATGACAAGAATAAAGATTATTGATTATTGATTATAGTACAGTGTCATGCCCAAAACATCATTCGTCACCTACAGATCACCTATAACTTTTATTCATTCATAATTCTACCTTCATTGTATTATCATTCATCCCATCATCATCACCTAGGCTTAAAATACTTCTTGAAAGTCGCCTTTGTAAAATAATATATGAATAAATAATAAATTAATTATAAAGAACTGCATATAATTTTTTTTCATTTTCAGTATCGTATCTGGATCAATTCAAGATAGAGCATTGTCAATTTTTCATTCCGTTATTCACATTCAATTTCCCAATACATTTATCATCCAATTATTCAACTATAAAATATTATTATCCAATAGGCACATAAATAACGAAGATAGAATATATTAATTCTCAAATCCTTATATAAATATAATATCAAAAGACGTTTGGAAAACTACTGGCACCAAGACTGATATACACCAATCAGAGAGCTTCCCATTCAACCAATACTGACTGTTGAAAATGAATCTCAATGTATTCATTCATTCATTCATTCATCACTACAATAATTACAATACACATTATAAGATGTAATGATGCAAGTGTAAGTGTAGTGAAGGAGACCAGCTGGAAGGCCAAAAACTAGATGGTGGGACCAGGTCCGGAAAGATATGAGGAGGATGGGCCTAAAAGATGAGGACGCGGGTGACCGAAACTTTTGGAGAGGCTTAGTTGATGAGGATAAGTACCGACTGGGGTACGAGTGGCCACCGCAGTAAGTAAGTAAGTAAGTAATGATGTAAGTGTTGCATACTTGGCAGCAATTTCGGCGTACGACATGTAGAGAGGATCTTCCTGGAGTGCACCGGCTCGCTCGGTCATCGCTCCCCGGCAGAATGTCGTCACCAGCTGCGTCAGCGGGTCCGACTTGCCTTCATCCACTTCTTCATCGGTTTTCTTCAGTTCAGCATCTTCAAACGATTGCTGCAAACACGTTCAAACATCACTTTATCAATGTCAAGTGGACATAATTCCAGGATTCAATGTACAGTGATTTACAAGATCAAATCAAATAAAGTTTTATTGTTCACATTGGTACACATCAAATAATTATAGGCTACATTGAAAATAGCAAAATACAAAATAAAATAGTGAGAGAATATACCATCATGCATGATAAAAAATGATAATGTAAACAATTACTGCTCACAAAGTGCTTCATGAAGCCCTTGTCCGTGAATATGAGTTGAGGTTCAATTGGGGAGCGATATAAGAGAAGAAAAAAGCCTACATACACTCACACACACACCCGCGCACACACACATTCAATCACCACCATCAAATAATTTTATTGATTGATTGAAGCATTTCCTCTCTTTAAATATACTTATATTATTAATTTGTAGTTCAAACTGCGAAAAAATGGGAGGAAGAATCACCAGTATAATTATTGCATCAGCATAATTCATGACAAGGGAGGAAAAAAATAAAATAAAAAATAAAAGATGAGACATAACAGTGATAAAGAAAAACAATGTTTTTAGATCAAAGCTCAAAGCAAATGTTAAACTTTACAGGATACAGAAGTAACTACAGTAAAAAGGCCATTCTACACTGAAATTCATATTCAATAATGGATTAGATTCATATTAGCACCATGTGTTTCTCAGCTTACTACTTTGAATAAGTGTTCTACTTCTAATGGTGAATGAAGTCATAGCCAACTCTTCGTTTATATTATAAATTTCTCAAGATTTTTAGCTTTCTGATGTCATCTGGAAGAATATTAAAGAATTTAGGTCCAAGAAATAAAAAGCATCTCTGGAAGGTAGTGCTGTTTGGTTTAGGGAGTCTGATCAACAATGAATATGCTGTTAAAGGCTGGCAAGATGTTTTATTCGATTTTAATTTATAGCACTGCATTTCACTGAGAAAGGTACGACAATGAACAATGGAAGGATTGATTTGAAATATTGGACCAGAATGCTTTCAAGAGTCCATTAACTGTAAATTCATATCAATATGAGTTACTCTGTAACAAAAGAGTTATTTTGTGGACTTTGGTTTAAACTCATTTGTTTCAGGGAAAGTTGAGAGTATATTTTAAACTAAGGATTTTATAAAAAAGTAACTTACTGTCAAATCTTCAATTAGAACTTCGGTTCCAACATTCTCTTCAGTCAGCCATAACTCGTAGTACGATCGAGCGAATATGTTAATAGCTTTATGCCTGAAACAAAAGAACATTGAGTTCTATTTAGATTTATTGAGATTTATTTAGCAATGGTTTAATAGAAAATTGATGTTATCAAATCTATTACTGACATGATGTCTTCATCTTTACAGTATATTCTTTCTATTCTAAAATACAATTATTTCATTGTAAATGGGTTTGGAATTCCCGTCTCACAACGACATAGAGCATTCATTATCTCTGGTTTTGTCAACTGTTTTTCTACAGCACTTCCTAATGAAAACCCTCTGAGCCCTCTTAATGAAAATTTGTCTGGGCTTGGTACTGGCTCCCATAGAGCTGACTTGCTCCCCAGGTTGAAAATGTTACTTTCAAAAAATATTTCCACATGAAACAAAAGATTCTATTATGTTTTTGAAATACTAGAACTCCAGGTCACCATGATTACTCAATACAGTGACAATAAATTATAGACAAACTGTGGAAAATATTGAATATTGATGATAAAAAAGTAAGGAGATTATTATAATATTTAGATAAATTTTATCCACAACAGAGAAATGAAACAAGACTGAGATTTCATGGTAAATTTACAATTTAAGAGTAATTTAAGCTGTCGCATGGAATGAATCATCAATCAATAGTAATCTATATTAATTTTTACTGTGCTCATCTATTATACTTTTAGTTTTACATTAATACTTATAGTTTATTCATGTACAGTGCTATTATGTTTTGTACCACTATGGGTCTTGTTAGACTCAGTGGAAATTGTCATATTGTATAAATAAATAAATCTAAACGTTCTCATTAGAGTTGAAAATCGTATAGTGAGATTCACTCAAAACTGTCAATAGAAATTGCTTTATTGACATGGGACACTTTCAAAAAACGCATGGTCAACGTCATGTACAAAATCAGCATCCAGCATTCCTTATAAATAAAATCAAAGTTTCCCATTAAGTCAATGCTATCAGTTTAAACTTTAATTTCAACTAGCAGAATTCCTGGTAAATAAAATCAATGTTGATATATTTGCACAAACATTTAGTCTACTTCATATGAAACATAAGATTATATTGCATAATTTGAAAACTTCATTTAAAACTGTCTGCATTTCTTATAAATAAAATTCAAGTTTTATTTCATTGTTGCGAAATTTTAAAGTTTCTTGTGAATCAATGCTGATGACAGTCTGAACTTTACTAAGGAATGTCAGCATTCCTTATGAATGACATCAAAGTTACCCATCGAGTCAACGGTGGTAGTCTAAAGTGAATAGTCACCTTTTGAGCGTGTAGAGCGGCTGAGTACGCAGACAGGCGATGGCGGCTCGCTTGCGTGCGGCGGACAACACACGCCTCCAACCCGACTCGTGGGCGGCTGGCTTGTTAGCATGCTGTTGTTAGTCATCAAAACAATCAAACTGAATACAACCCTCCACACAAGTAACACTACAATACAAAAACTGATACAACACTAGGCAAAAAACAATCAAACTGAATACAACCCTCCACACAAGTAACACTACAATACAAAAACTGATACAACACTAGGCAAAAATTGTATTAATATCGTTAGATGAATGCATAAAATATCCTAAATATCTACTGCACAATCGTTAACAAAACTTCAGAGCAGGTATACTTTTTCCAGGTTTCCTTACATTAGGTAAGTAACATTGAGTTCAATATGATTTCTATATAATTTTGTTTGAATAGATATGTGATTCTTATTCAATTCGTTGAGAATGTCCGTAAAATTCTTAAACCTATTACAAAAACATTGAAAGTAACTCAAACCATCATCGAAAGAAAATGTCTACTGAATAGCTAAGATGGATTCTGAACTATCCGGAAGCTGTTTTAAACTCATAAAATTCAATTTAGTGGAGTCGGTTCTTCAAGTGGTCAAACACTCAATAGAAGAGGGCGATCTTTTAACTTATCTGATCGATAAGATATCAGCGCGACCACGGATTGTTTCCATTCTCATTGTTTACAAAGTTGAAGTGGAAATTGTCGCTTGATGAAATAGAATTTTGATATTTTGTCAATTTCTAGCCTACTAGGAGAAATGTATTTAGTGAAAGTTTTATCATACAAGACTTGAGTTCCCAATCAAATGCCGATGAGAATAAAAACGCAATTTTTTACACATAAAACAATCCTTATCCGAGAGAGAAAATACATCATTATTGAAATAATAACAGAAACAGATTCATCACTAATTTTGTTAAGGGAGGAAATTACTAGGAATTCTGTAATAGAAGAGACTTAATTTTCAACTACATCTCAATCATGCAAGGAGTGAAAAGTATGATAACAGTAAAAAATATTCTAATACGAAGAAGCAATAGAATATTATGAACTAAATTGGAGCAAGATGCAATTGGGAATAATATCATATTTTCACAATGTATAACGTGAAAAAGTGATAATAAGTCAGTGTTCATGCCCAAGCATGAATGGTTAAGTGAATATAGGCCTAGTGTATTACCAATTTACATTCAAGTTTTCGAAATCCGTAGCACAAAAAATGATAGCCTAACACTGTTGAGTAGTGTCAATTTATTCCACTTCTTATTCCATCACAAGAATGCAGTTTCGTGACTTTACCAGTCACATTCTCAACAGTACTTTGAAAATACTGTCAAGAACTGTTGAAATATGACTAGTAGAACCAGGAAACTGCAGTATAGTGATCAAATAAGAAGTGAAATTGACAATATTTTAGTGTTTTCATTCATAATGAAGTTCCTCGATATAAAGAAAAAATTCTACAAATAGTTTGACACAGTGGTTCAAAGAACTAAAGGGAATGAAAAATGATTGCAGCATTACTTTCAATATTGAAAGATGTGGATGCAATGGAAAATTTCATAACCGTTTTTGGTTGAAGGTTTTCTTTTATATGAGGCTTGCATGTATTCTTTTATAATAAGATAACACCAACACATATAAATAAAGTTAATGAATAAGCAGGTGTCGTAGCTACTCAGTAGTAGCTATACGAAGTTTGATTCAAAACAATGAATACAGCATTCAAAAACAAAAAAATATAATAAAAGGATGAGTCTTGGATGACAGATAGATAAAATCTGAAAGGTATAAATTTCGAGGTGGGAGGAAATGAATAACAATGAGCTCAGTAGTTGAAAGATCGGTTCAAAAAGTGAGATATTCAAAATAGTTCCGGGATATTAATTAAAATCATACAATACGCAGAAAAGAAATAACAGTTTCAGGAGGGAATCACATCAATGAAATGTTCAAAAACATAAACATAGGTTAGTGACACAACACCAAAACACATTGTGAGTCTAATATTGCTACAACAATAATAGACAAATCAAAACATTGAAATGTATTTAACAAGAACACAAATAAAAATGAGAGAATCAGACCTTGGTAAAGCGTGTAGTGATAGCTGTCTGAAACAAGCAATGACTGCTCGCTTACGTTGGGTTGATACAACCGACCGATAACTGGCCTTGCTTTGCAGCTGAGGGTGGTCAATCTAGTAAAACATACGAGCAAACTCAAATTTAACCAACAGTGTAGGCTAACTAGTAGCATGCAAGTTCCTAGAAGGTAAACTGCACTTTGCAAGTAACTTGTATGATTCTCAACGAGACATATAAAAGCAATAAATCTTAGGCTAAAACTTATCTATAATAAATTCAATCAATTCATAGGTATCAAAACATAAGTATTCATAAATTCAATGAATTATAATGCAAGATTAGATTTTATATTATTATACTGTGGTAAGTTACTATGAGTTTTGATGTACAATTTGAATTTCATGCATCTTACAAACTATCGTGCCTCGCACCTGTAAATTTGAAGCCTTTATAAAACATATTGTATATTTTATCAGTAGGCCTGATCTATACAACTTCAAAAGAAGAATATCAAAGAAAGTATAAGCTTCTAAAAGAAAAATTCTTCTGACGAAGATGATGTATTGATTGAGATTTTAAAACACAAAAATAATGCAGTAGTAGTATTCAGTATGCAGTAGTTGTAAGACAGCAAAAGGAATTATTATGCTAGGGCGCCAGCTTAGAAAACTATTGTTGATTTTTTCAGATTGTTTTTTAAGGGTTTGTAGTATTTTTATTCATTGATTGTGAATCTGATGCAGAATAATTATTATTGTAAATAGCTTGCGAAAAATAACTAACTTCAACTAAAAGCTCAAAAGTAAATCAAATGAAATCAACGATTCGCCCTAGTAACATTTATATAGACCAGTGATGGTTCGATTTACATAGAAATTGATGCAAAAATAATTATAATCGGATTAGCGACTTATTCCAATAAATTTTTGAAATGTTGGCATAATAATATAGAACTTAATTAATAGTTGAGGTGATATAATTCATAATCTATGAATAAATACACAACCATTAATTCCAGTTCGATTTTCAATGTGCGATTTTCCTTTTTCTTCTAACAATACCATAGATTAGAGTAAATTGAACAGAAATAAATTAGTGAGTAGATCTAGTGGGGAATTAAATACATTGCAATATATTCGAATTATACAATATGGATCTTGACAAGGTCTATTTGATACAATAATCGAAAAGTAATGAAAGTAAAAGTAACTAATTAATAAAGTTGTTTCTCCTCAAATCATTGATTTGATTTTGCACATGAATGATAAATCAAATCAATAACTAAATAAAGCAGTTTTATTTCCTGTAAAAGCATTGAGTAAACATTTTATTGCCTAATATGATGCCAAACTTCCAAGTCAATTAATTTCAATAATGAAATACCAGAAGTGTTGACTGACTTAATACAAAACTTCTGCTTTTCTCACATATTATAATGTGAATTCATAATCAGCTTCTGCTGCACTATAAATTTAACTGATTATTAAAATCATCGGCTTGGTGATTCAACAAGGATGAGTGCCCCAACCTTGAAAATACTGATAAAAGTTTCATACTCCAAATATTTGTAAAACTACAAAGGCACTATCGGAAATTTGTACATGTCAAGCAGCTTGAACTATCAAATTGTCTTGCGGAGGAAGCAATTTCATTCAATAAGTGAATCAAGCTGAGTCTTTGAATTGTTCGAATGATAGCGTGCATTCTGATAGATTCGAGTCGAACTAGATTGCATGTTGAACTACAAGAAGCAGGCCATACCATATGGAGACCAAAGAGCACTTTAGCCATAGCGACGATACGGTCGACGACTGCGTCTATCTGCTCCGGCTTGCCGCCTTCGGTGATCTCCTTCTTGCTGCCCAGAGTGGAGTAGAGGTAGTGCTGCCACGACATCTCATCGCCCGGGTCCAGTTTGTCAGGCAGGGTCAGCTGAGTCTTCGCGAACTCCACTATTTCGTATTCTTGCATTTTCTGTGAATAGAATATTACTCTTCTATCAGATGTGCTCGTTGAAAATCTCACAAAATTAACAATCCAAGAAAATTAAGAAATGATAAAATAGAAATAACTTGAAAAATGTATATTGATTGGAAATAAGATGAAGAAATCAAAAAAAGGACATCAGTCACACATATTAAGGCATAACAATAACAAATAACAATTAATACATAGGCCTAATAAATATTAAGTCATGAAAATGATACTGTATTGGAAACTGATGAGTTAATATTGCTGAGATCATCCTCTACTGAAATTTTAATTTATTGCAATTGATTGAATTGAATTTTCTTTCGTCAAAATTATACATAATAATATTACAACATTTTACAGCATATAGTGAAGATTATTGGCTGGAAATATAGCATACTTCAGTAGCTTGAAACTTTTGAAGAACAGGCTCATATGTAGAAATACAAAACTCAAAATATATGAAAGCCTGATTTGACCTGTTGTAACGTACGGCTGTGAATCTTGGACGTTAACTGAAGAAGACAAGAACCATCTAGGCGTTTTTGAAAGGAAAATTCTGAAAGATTTAAGGTCCAGTTAGAGAAGGAGAGGAATGGAGGAGAAGAACCAATTCAGAGCTCGGCACAGGCATTGATAGAAGGCCGAAATATGGTAAAATTTATAAAGGCGCAACAGCTTTGGTCATATCTGTAGGATGAATGAGAACAGAATGCCTAAAATAATATTCAAGTAGAGGCTACATTCAAGAAGGAAGAGAGGAAGACCAAGAATGAGGTGGGAGGATGAAGTAAGAGACGATCTCCAAAAAATGGGACGTAGAGGATGGAAACAAATGAAAGAGAACCGAGAAGAGTGGAGAGCTGTAGTGGAGACGGCCAAAGCTCATATTGGGCTGTAGTGCTAAAAAAAATAAAAATATTACAACATTATCAACAGGGCAAAATAATGCTAACAGCACAAAATATAACAACGGCATAAAGTGAAACTAGCGTGAATTGATAATGAACAGCCATCAATAATCTTACCTTTAGGAATCTATCTTTACAATGCTGGACCAGTTCTTGTTCCCGACCAGCAAACAGATTCAAGCCAACCGGAAGAAGCCTTTTCAAACAAGCAACCATCAGACTGGCTTGAAGTTCCTTGTCCTTGTCTCTCTTTTTCTCCCTGTTCTTCTTCTTTTTCTGGAATAAAAATCATCATACATTGTTTAATTGATTGATACCAAACTAACCAACAATTTAGCTTATTTTCAATATAATCTCAAACTTTTCCCAAAGATAAACTATATTGTAAAATTCAAAAACAAGGCATGGCTATGTATCTTTTCAAGATCTTCATAGAATTTGAATAAGGATAATCTATTGTAGCACAACATTCCTCTTTCGTATCCAATAATCACTTGAAACACATTGTGGATTATGACATAGTTGCATCATGACAGAATCTGAACACTGCTATAGGTCAATCAAGATTTTTTTGAGGGTGATGCCCACATGAGGTCTAGGCTTGAGCGTGGGTAATGAGGCGGATGATAATGAGAGATGAATGAACCTAAAGTTTTAATTGGGTTCCGAACCACCGGGAAGTGATTTTACAACTCATACATTATGATTTAGAAGAGTTTGCTCAAGCGGTCATCCTTCCAACGGGAGTACCAGGGGCATGATTTTTGTCTTATCCAAGTAATAGCTTATCAGCTTATGAGTCAAACCCCTCCCTAGTTGATTATTCTTTAAATAAATATATTCCTCTACAAATAAATAATATTGTGGAGATACCTTTCCACTGCCTCCCGGAGGAGCGGCACTGTCGCTAACGACTGCATTCCTCCTTGTAGCCGTCGGCATTATCAGAACCATGTTGTCAATCTCATTCGCTGAAATAAAGTTCTGCTCCTCTTTCAGGAAGTACTGAGACTTCGACCACGTATTGAAGATCTCAGCTACATGATTATACAAGTCTTCGGCTTCAGAAATATTATTTCTCAACCAATGATTCCTTTGCAAATCTACATACTTGATGAGAAGTGGATAGAATGAGTAGATATCTCTCACTAGAAGTTGCCAGTCTTCTTGAATTTGTGCTTCAATCTGAAATGATAGAAGAAATTCAAGATTCAGATGGAAATTAAATGTTTGATTGTATGGTAAGAGATTCAAATTCAAATTTCAAATTTATTTCATCATATTGAAAACTATGTTGTGGTATTTCTCCATAACTGAAAGAATAAGACGGTGATGTTGTCACTATATAACACGAATATAGTGTTATTGACAACATCAACGTCTTATGCTTTAAAAATTAAATGTGCTTATGTGAAAAACCCCACATTGTTTTCCAAAAGAACTGTCAATAATGATTGACACATAAGATAAACATATAACTCATCTACGTTTATTAGAATAATGGTGATTATCAAGTGACAGGATGTTCGTTTTTCATCACTTTTTGATTCAACTCTATTGTCAAGAAACAAACAACAAACTTTATAAACATTGATCCATTGGTATCAGATATAAAATATACCTGAGAGGTGTCATCAGAAGCCGATTTGATGAATCCTCTGAGTGATTCCTCCTTATGGAACATGGCGTCAGTCCTTTTCTTCACGCGCTCAGCTAATGGCAGGAATGGATCTTTCAGCAACTCTTCCGAGGAATTGATTATGATTTGTTGCGTATAAGCTGTAAAAGGAAAAATAGTGCACGATACATAAATTATACAGAATTTCTACAAGTGACAGTTCATAGTTCAATACAAACTAGAATAATCCAATCACATTTAGATGTGGGTGTTTTAATTCAAACAACGATGTAGATGGATTATCAACAGCATAATTGCAGAAGACTTCAGAGATAACCAATTCACAGATCTAAATTTTGTAGGGCGTGTTTATCAGTAAGCCACCATGACATGAAAAATTAGAAGAGAGAAGAGACTCTATGACAAGAAAATGATTGAAAAGTGAATTCAAACTTTATGTTGATTTCTAGCATTAATAACATTATTTGGATGAAGTTAAGTTGAACTCAACGCTCAATCCAAACATCCGAGGAGAAACATTTTGCAGCAAATGTAAATTTTTAAATGCATAAAGTACTAGGAAAAATGAGTGGTTTTTATTATTGAATACCTGCTATCCTTGTCATCCATGGAGCACTCTCATTTCCAATATTTTTCTTGATCATTTTGAGTACATTCTTCAAAAGTTGATTCATATGTTCACTGGTTACCATTGTCACGTAATTTCTGAGAAAATAAATAAATTATTAGGTAATATGAAATAATGATAATAGATCTGATAAAAGAGTAGAGTAAGATAAGATAGATAATAGAGTAGATAAAAATGGATGAAATCTACTTCTACTGAAATGCAACTGGTGAAAAATACAGGAAATAGAAATCGAGCGTGAAATTAAGTGAGAGTAAGAAACTCCGCATTCACAAATTTTAAAACATTGATAATTATTTGAAACCTGTAAAACTTGTCTATTAAAAAAGAGTACAGGAAAATATATTGTGAAAAATGACTCATGAAACTGGTTGAATTAGAATTCCTCCACCTCCACTATCGAAGTGCGCAACGCTGAAAAAACAACTTCTTTCCAATCCTATCACCCTCTTCACCCATTTCTATAAAGAAAGAAAAACCAAGGAGTTCAATTGATTTTTCCTGTATAGCATCATGTATAGTATTCCTCCTGCATATTCTTCTTGTATATCAACACATAACTATCAACAGAGTTGGTCATGAAGTGGGCATACTTCCAATGTCACGAGAATTAACTCACAAGTCTCTTGCAAATAATTGTGCTAACTTATTTCATCAATCAATCAATCAGCATCTTCACTGCTAAACTGAGATCGAATCTCAGCTTCAACTTATTAAAATACAATCATAACCGTCATTCACAACTAAAATAAAACAAACAGATGAATCTGGAAATTTGAGATATATTCTATTAAAGAGACTTACCCGGCAGTGAGTGCAACATTATCAGGTCCTTGATTCCACCAAACAGGTAGATAAGAGCACAGCATTGGCATTATCACATCAATGATATGGGGTGCATCGTTATGCGTCTTATCAGACTCCACAAACTGGTCAACCTCACTCAAAATGTTGTCCAAAGTTGGCATTGTGCTTTCCATACGAGAAAGAATATCTTGAAAAATACAAGGAGAAAAATCATTCCAACAAATGAGTATGATACTTTAATTCATTTCCAAAACAATATACAATGAATATAAGTGGAATACATATCAAAGATTTCAAAGCATATTTGAATTGGAATAATTCAAAGTAAATTCTGAATCCATAGAATGAGAACTATTTTTTCTGATAAGTTTGAAAATAAATAAGGGAAGCGGTTGTCTCTGTGATTGAGATTTGATCTTATCGCTCAGAGTAGATAAGAAACATGAGTCTGCTACTCACGTCGAATGATTGATCACGCCGTAATCTGGCTTTGATAAATATAATGGATCAGCTCTAAAATTGGTACCTCGTGGGTTCGGAACCAACCGAAAGCTGCAGGTTCTTTAATGTCTTGTCATAATCCTTCCCCTTTCACACGTGAAAGCGTGAAGAGTATAATATATTGTATCACCCTCTAGTAAGAACATGTGAGTACAGAACATGGAAGTATTGGAAACCCAAATCAGGAAAAATGAATAAGAATCCATTTCCATAGGGGTATCTGGTAAGTATTTTCTATGAGGAATATAATTACCTTGAGCTTCTAAAGAATGGTCAGCAATACGATTGACGAGAGAAAATTGGTTGTGTTTGTTCAAATGTGGCTCTAGGAACGCAACCGGGAAGGTTGAAGCAAATGCTCCCAAACAGCTTCCAAGTTGAGGACGATGTCTTTCAATTTCAGTCTTCAAGTATTTCCTGAAATATATTACATGAGATGAGTGAAGCTTAGTATCATAGTGAACTAAATTATTATAGATAATATCCTACTATGAAAAAAATTGACATTATTGTAAAGAAACCCCCGGAACCCAAGTAATTCTTCATAACAGTAGAAAAGAAGGTTAATTATCAATTTATTAGATTAAACTTTATTAAAATAACATATTTATAAGAAACAAATAATTATGTGTTTAGCGTGACATTAATTATTTAATAACCGAGACTTGGGAAGATTCCCTCAGAGACTTGTATAATAACAAATATTGATTAGGGTTGGTGTTCCATCAAACGTTAGCAACATGTTTTTAAAAAAGTCTCAGGCATCTTTATATTATTCTTATTTATATCATTTATTTTTTTCATTTTATTTCACTATCCTTTAGATCATTTTTCAAAGTATTTTTTAGATGAAATTGAACTGATTGTCGTTACCTGTCATGAGTTAGCGTGGCATCGATTCCTAATGTGTACAAACTGCCAAGCATTTTATAGGAGGCTACTTGAATTTCATCCACTGCAATAAAAGGTTTGATATATTTAAATGAGAATGAACTAAATAGTTATAACTTTCATTTCAAATGAATTGCAATTATATCATATTTTAGATTTATGTGATGAATATTTTTTTTGAATTGAGATTCTATTATGTTTCATTTACAGTCAGTTCATTTCATCTCAAAAATATAGATTTAATAGGACATCCATGACAATAGTATACTTCTAGATTTATTACCGTATCTTTATTGAAATTGAAAAAATATTTTTCAATTGACATCTTGATCCTGTACCATGGATTATGGTAATAAACTGACAAAGAAAAATGGGTTTCCAAGATACTTTATAAAGTAAAGTCTCTCTCAAATAATAGCAATATTTGAGTATAATATTGAAAATAAATCAGAGAGTAAATTTTCTTAAAGTTATAGGTCTTTCTCTTTTCAGTTGAATGATTTCAATAAAAAATGCTATTGTTTTGAATTTCATGAATTATGATACAATATTGAAGAATACTCACATAACAAGTCGCCGCCATATTCACATGCCGCCAAATGATCGAACATAGCGGTCAAAACTGGAAGAATGACATCATTGATGTAGAATAGAGAGGTCGAGGTCTTAAGATGTGCTCCACGTAGATGACTGTACTTGCCCTGAAAAATGAGGACGATATTTAATTCTACCAGGGAAGAAAGACAAATTTGTATTGACTGTCAGCGCAGCAATATTTATGACAGTCAACAATTTTTAACAAAGATTATGATTTTGCACATGGCATTTGAGTAGCAAAGGATAATAATATATGCATTCAAGTACTTGAAGCCTTGATGGGATACTTATCAAGTCTGTAAAGATCAATGATAGATTGAGTCAACTTACCTCCTGTAAGTTTTGAATTGTGTGCCCCAGATCATCAGCTGTATTATTGAAGAACGTTAGCATCGATGTTCTAATGAATTCCGGACAGTTCTTCACCAGAGATCTAGAAAAAGCAATAACGAATTACATATTGATTGTGTGATAATACGCGTCTATAAATTATACAAATTAATTTATTGAAAAATCGATTGTCATATAATGTATTTTTGTCAGTATTCGGGTGATTTATTTATTTATTCAAACATTTAGAATTATACAACTTCTAGAAAAGTACGACAGGTTGGAGCCTAAAACGGTTTCAATTCTAATTTATAGAACAATCCAAATTTTCTAAGTTGTATTTTATATTTTCTAGTAACACTTCAATTTAGAATCCAAACAAGCAATAAACACATATTTTAGAATTAAAAATACTTCAAAAATGAAAAAAGTCCAAACATTGAAGTAACTATAGAATTCCCAGACCAAAAAATCAAAACCACTTTTCATAACTTGATTTTATGAATAATTAGATAGGTACCAGGGAAAAATTACTTCTTGTACAATGACAAATAAAATGTTGCGATTGAAGTTGCTTTCCATGACTTTGTTGAAGTTCTGACACTGTGTTACTTGTAAATATTTGAAAAAACACTTACTTTTGTTGGAGTAATATTGTTGGAGTAATTACTCCAACAAAAGTAAGTGTTTTTTTCAAATATTTACAAGTAACACAGTATCAGAACTTCAACAAAGTTAATAAAATGTTCTTATGTATGAAATGGATTCATCTTATCATCACTTACTTATTAATTGAAGGAGCAATATTTGTGATTTGTACTCACTTTGCATCAATTCCTTTGACAAGCACTTGCAAGCATTTCACTGAAATTCGAACATCAGCACCAAAAGCAGCCAGTCGAGATCTCAGCAGGTTTGCTAGTTTGCAGAACAAGCTGTAACAAGTAAATTAATATAGACATTTTTAAATTTTAATATAGTTTTCGTTTTTGACATTTAGATGTTATAAAAACAGATTAGAAGATAAATCTATTCAATCATTTAGAATACCAGGTGAAAAGCTGAAGGGATACCTATTTAGGACGGATACATCACAGATTTGATTGAAATTCGTTCTGATTCACTTCCAATCACTCATAATATAACTGTATAATTATTATTTGTAGTTATCATTTAATTAATTATTTGTAATCATTTAATGAAAAGAAACCAATATATGATTTTTCAATTGAAAATTGATTCAATGGAATGTGCAATTCAAAGAAAATGTGGCTACAAAAGATGAATACAATCACTATTGAAACAAATAATGAAGAGATGATTTATCATTGATAGTTTTTCTCAATCTCCAATAATAGAGATTTTCTTACAATTTTCTTTGTTTTTTATATGTTTCTTATGTTGAATTGTCAATAAACCATGCATACAAGTAGAAAAGTTCTTGTTTTAAATTCATCTGGAGATTTTCTCTTTCATGAAGCTGTGTCTTTAAATTACTAAAGATAAATAATAACAAATAAATAAATTTCACTAGAGTAAATGAAAGTTAAAAGACGGACATATATTTCAAGACGGATAAAAGTTAAAAATTGTTGATTGATATGGAAAATACCGTATGCAATTTATAAAATAGAATAATAGTACCCTTTGAAATTCAAAGAATAATAGAATAAGAATAGTTTAGCCCAGTCATCGAAGTGTTATAGAGAGAAAAAGTTTGGAAGACAATTTTTGACCCCGCAGTTCTGTTTAGGGTAGTGAGGAGGTGAACATATCAAAAGTCCCCACCCCTACCCCCTGTGCTAAGGGGGTGGGTGTGGTTCAAAGGTACCATTTTTTGGTTCTCGCATATACCTAAAAAATTATGGATTTTACAGACTTAACTATTCTATAGGAAATTAAAGCTTTTAATTTCCTACAATATTCATCAAACAACTTTTTGAATATCTCTTTCATTTTTCGAGATATCCGCTCTAAAAGATGTGACATTTTTGAAAAAAAAACAAATTTTCCTTCGATCATGAGCTTTTAGAGCATCAAATTCTCTTTCATTTGATGTATAATTTCACAAGTTTATGCACATCCCCACGACTGTTGCAGCAGCTTCAGTGTTGAGTGTGAGATCTTCAGTTATGCAAAAATAGACCAATTGACAAAGGAATTGGGAGAGAATGTTTTGAACACAATTTTTGACTTCGCAACTTTGTTGGGACCAGTTAGGGGGTGAACATATCAAAATTCCCCATTCCTACCCCTTGTGCTAAAGGGATGAGAGTGGTTTAAAAGTTGCATTTTTGAATGTTTTGCTTACACGCTCATATCTTGAGGAAAATGCGTTCAACCGACATGACTAACTGTTCAAAAATAAAGCTTGATAAATTTTCTACGATATTTGCTCTGTGGTGATTTGTGATATCTCCAACAGTTTTCGTGTTATACGCTCTTAAATGTGTAAAATTGTTGAAATAACAGCTTTTAATCCCACTTTTTGATATTTCAGGGCCTAGAACTCTCCAACTACGCATCGTAAAAATGAATGCTTACCGCAGATTTGTAGAGCTTTGTTTTCTCTTCAATTTGATGTATTATTTCACTACTTAATGATTTCCTTCTATTGTTATAGCAGATTCAATGATGGGGTGAAATTTTAAACTCTGCAACAAGTGTCAACTTAGCAGTTCCACACCTTCAATAGACTGTCTAGAGATGCGTATTTTTACTATGTTTACCTCCCAACTAGTTTTCATTAAGCTACAAAGTCAAAAATTGGGTACCAGATGTTCCTGACTTAAATTTCATTGTCAAGTGATCAATTGTTACGAAATTAAAATTCCACCCCCACCTAGAATCTGCTATAACAATAGAAGGAAAACATTAAATTGTGAAATAATACATCAATCGAAGAGAAAACAAAGCTCTACAAATCTACGGTGAGCATTCATTTTTACGATGCATTGTTGGAGAGTTGTAGGCCCTGAAACATCAAAAAATAGGATTGAAAGCTGTTATTTTAACAATTTCACACATTTAAGAGCGTAGGTTGTAGGAAATCATGTAAGCTTTAATTTCCTATAGAATAGTTAAGTCTGTAAAATCCATAGTTTTCGAGTTATATGCGAGAAACCAAAAAATGGTACCTTTGAACCACCCCCACCCCCTTAGCACAGGGGGTAGGGGTGGGGACTTTTGATATGTTTACCTCTTCACTACCCTAAACAGAACTGCGGGGTCAAAAATAATTTTTCTTCCAAACTTTTCCCTCTATACCCTTTTTTGAGCATTCATTGCCTGGACTAGTTATATAATTTGTATTCCTATTCTATTATTTTTTTAATTTCAAAGGGTACTATAATTTTATTTTATAAATACAAGAAAGTAGCTCTGAATTCATATTTTTTAACCGTATGCATTGTTACAAATTACAAAGAATACAAATTACATACACATTACATACAAATTACACAATGATGAACTCACCTAGCTACCATTTCTTTTTCCTTCAAGGACGCTGCTCCGACATTATTTGAGGCAGTGGCTACAGCAATGAAGTAGTTCCTATGTGTGCTGAAATATTTCTCCACTAATGGTAAAACCACCTGAAAACAAACAAGTATTATGATTGTCTTTTTTCTTTAGGGCTACTTTTAATATAAATAAAATAAAAATGGGTAATGAGATTTATATTTTTATTTCATTTATAAGCATTATGATATTAATAAATTTATTCGGTTCAGTAAATATTTATCATAGAATTACTATAATGATAAAATTAAATTAATAAGTATTAACAAATACGTTTATCCTTGAGTTTTAGTCTGAGATGAATCCAACTCAACACAAGACAGAACAAAGATGAACATTAAAAGTTGCTGACCATAAATCTTGCTATAACCATGGCTTGATCACACAACAATGTACATTGATTTCAATAATATTCTAACAAAACAAATGCATTAGAAAGCTTGGCATTTTACTCGTGCTCTACTCGTACAATGTACTCGTGCATTCTCTTCTTATTGAAAATCTACAATTCTATTGATTTTTCCCTAATATGTCATTGATATATTCTTGGCTATGATATTATACTCATTAGTTATTTTAATTTTCATCAGATCCAGAAGAATGCAAACCCACATTGCCAGTATTGAAGTTGTACTTGATAGTTTTATATGAAACATATTCATTTTTCAACTATGAATAATCTGTACACTTGTTTGTTCTTACTTAAAATGAAAATAAGGATTTATTATAAGATCTAACAGTGTAAAAGTAACAATATAAATTATTGAAAATCCAGTCTAACTACATTTCCCAGTATTGATGATGAGGTGGATACAGTAGAGAAGAGGCTGTTTAGAAAACTATAGGCTAAGTATCTTATAGTTGATCAATTGGTGATAAAATTTCGAGGAACAATTCCAACTTTATAGTCTTGAGATTATACATAGCACAGTATATACTATAATAAATAATAATTACTCTGATAAGAAATCACATCCTAGTATCTACATCGATTCTTGTATAGCTTATCTTATATTATAGATAGCGCTGGATAGGCCAGGTATCTTAAATATAATAAGTGGGAAATTTTACAGGTTGTTAACTATTTGTTGTCAATACAAATGTTGTGCTTTCAGGACTACTTCCTGGTGGCTCGGAATCTACATTAAAATCAAGGTACATCACTCTTTTTCTTATCATAATACGTCTCATTCTCTACAACTCTTGTAGGCATCAAACGCAATAATAAATATTACGCAATGGATTATTTAAAGAACTCACCTATGCAACTTGTATCCTTGATATTGAAGATACTTCAAGAATTCCTGAGATCGCTCCCTGTCTTTCTTCTTTTCCTTATCAGTCAGTAAGTCGTATGGAACAAGTTGCGGATGAATTCCACCACCTAGTAATAACAGAACGCTAAATTAATTTGGAATACATCAATAAAATGATTAATATTACGAAGTAAAATATCAAAGTAATATTGCGAAGTAAGATATCAAAGAGAATTAACACTCTGCACAGATATGTGGAATTTCTTTATATTAAGGTGAAATAAAAGGATATTGTCAATTCCACATCATATTATGTGGAAGATATTATTTCACCTTAAATCGAAGAAAATGTCAAGAAAGTATCAGTATCTGTCCAGTAACTTATTATTTGACACTAAAAAAGATCAGAATCCTCAATTCCAATTCTATTATGCATCCAATGCTATTGCCTGAACTGGGGATTGAATTTTGAACCTATCAACTTTTCAAGTAGAATTTACATCAACGTCAATTCCCTATAGGGAGAAGAAAATCAAAACATTAGTTCGACTTCACTCACCACAAGTAATAAGTTCTTCCTTTTTCTTCTTAGCCCAAATGTCGTGTGCATTTTCAGCCAAGCGTTCGGCCATGTTCTGCATCTCTCTGCTCAAGGTCAAGTTTGTCATGTCAATCGGATTCGGATGATAATTGAAAGGCGTTGAAGAATCAACCTGAGAAAAAATCAATGTTCGATTATGGTGTATATTCTCCCTCCCAATGAAGAATCAATATGAGAAAAAAAATAATTCTTCTTCACATTATTCTTCCTCTCAATATAATATAATTTCATGATTTCAACGATTAGATTCATTTTTATAGTGACATACTTTACAGTTTATATAGTTGCAAAACTATCATTTCAAAGTTGAACAGAAATATACAACTCCAGATTCATTTTCATTAAGGGTTAGATAATTTATTAATGAACGGAAATCCAAATTAGTTGCTCTTAACTTCCCAGAAGATTTCTTCAAATATTGAAAACAGCTGCAAGGATATCCTATGAGAGCTACTATCCAAATTCATACTCTGCAAAATCATATCTATTTCCATTTTCAATTAACAGTTTATTCACAGCTTAAAATACACAGTACGAATGAAAAAAAAACGTTTATAAATAATACTGTTCGTCTAAACCTTTTGCTGGGCATCGTATTTATTTACTGTATTCATAATCACATTCATGTAGACATACTTCAGATAATCAAATATTTTCATAAAAAGGGCCAATCACGGCTTTCATTCAGGTTTACAAAAACACATACGAATTTTGCTCATGTTGTTACAAAAATATGTGGTGGAAAATATCAATTGTATTGGATGTATCACATGAGTTTTCCTGAACAATGATAGGAAATGTCACGATTATTCGAGAAAAGTTGATAAAAGTTGAGTAACTGGGAGGGTTCATCTAAATCTACTTACCATTGCATTGGGCTTGGACTGCCGGCGAATGGAGCCACGACTGGTGAGAGGCACGTCTGCCTCACTGTGCTCCACGGTCCAACCAATCGCCAGCAACGCTTTGATCGACTCTCTCACCGGCTCCTTGTAACGTTCTCGTTCCTGCAATATTTCAATCACACTCACGTTCAGAACAGAATAAAGTAGAATGCTAATGCAATTAAAACAATTTCATTTATAATCTGTATGCTACAAAGCCATCGTTCCAAATTCAATTCAATTGAAAATCGACGTCATCAGATAAAATACTGATCAATTCAGAAGAAATATGAAAAGATCAAGAACAAGAAAAATATTTCTTTTCAAAGTTGTATTGTAGTAAAAATCTCAATTGAAGAAAAATAATTGTCTTAGAATTGAAAGCTAATGCACAATTGAGACCATGATTACTCGTGAGAACGATAATTGTTTCCCCGTTTGTAAATTATTGCCTCACTGATGGAGGAAGCCTTGGTATTCCCAAACTGCAATACACTTCAACCAATCATCAGTCGCTTTATAAGTCAGTCTATTGCATCAACTGACTTTCAGTTCAGGTTTTAGTAGGCTAAAATGACATTTTAAAAAATTCCATATTTTCTTACACTTGAATTCATTGCAAAAAAAGTTTGGAACGAAGCGACAAAAAAATCTCAAACTGGAATACATTAGCAAAAATAAAAATATATGGTATAATGAAAAAATAAACTTAATATGTCTAGTAAGAAATATGATTAATTTGTTGAAAACCAACAATCACTTTGATAGAAAAATGAAATGCATGTTTTTATATGTACAGATGCTTGTTCACAAAGACAATTGTAATTCTGTACAAACAATGATGCTTACTTTTTAAAAAACCATATTTTCAAATTGGAATAGTTAATTAGTTTTTTGGAGTTCGTCACAAATTACAGTTGAAAAAAAAATCAAGAAAAATCCAATAGCTTTGTTAGGATGACGTCTGGACTTGAACTGAGACTGAACAACTGATCTTGAAGTATAAACACACTATTACGCGGTTAAAAGACAATCACATCGAAAGTAAATCTAAAAAATTACTTACGATTGTGGGTTCAACCTGATAAAAAATATCAAGCTATTAATTAAAGTATAATTTATGCATGTCGCTGTTTAAAACATCAAAAATAGAGTGTTTAATATATCGCAATTCAGAATGGATTAAGAAACCATTATCTATAATGAGAAATTTCTAAACATTTTAAAGAAAGAAAACTATTGAAAATTAGAGCAATTGAATTAGATCCTTGTTAAACATACTATTTTTTTTCATGATAAGTTGAATTATGTTCCATATTATTCTAATGGTTAAAAGTCAATATTATAGGAAATACCACTAGCCATCATATGATACTAATTGGAATCAAGAAGTTTTTATGAAATATGTTTATTCACAAGGAATAAATCTATCTAGAATCTAGACTATTCAAAAGTAGACCAGTAAAAAAGCCCAAGTTCGTACCTTTCAGCTTATTACACTGAGATAAAAACACTTGGTGATATTAACAAAGTAAACATGTTTCCTCATACTTCATGAACAATGAAGACAGCGACATAAATTGCAATTATTATCCCTAGATGAGTAATTGAACTTCATTGTTGAGCTAACGGCTAATCAAATTGTAATTCTCGAAGTATACTGTCTTCAAAAGTAGATGATCGCTTTTCCTTGGCTCATATTTGTAAGGAGATTGATGTGCTTTATTGTCTCCATATAAGGAAGCAATGATTGCCGCATCATTTATTTATGACTATAGAAGACACCTTTGTCATTCTGTATATTGCTCAGTGACGTACACAATATTTAACAGTGATATAAAACTTGGAGTTCAGGCTAGTTTGACTTACATAATCATTGAGCATGTTGTATGGCTTGAGCCGTGGGTGAGTTTTTTGTGAGTCACTCCATTGTTCGCCATACGTCCAACCGTTCTCAAGCTTTCTACTTGCCCATGCATCGTGGTAATGTTCTGAGAATTTCTGAACTATTGTGTTCAAGTCATTATTGAGGACAACCCTGGAATGAGAATAAATTGATACAAATAAACGCTAATATAAGAAACGAGAGAGAATCTTATAAGAATATGTGAGTCTTCATAGATTACATTATAATAGCACATGAAGGATATAAATACTAAAACTCTAAATAAAATAAAATGTTTTTAATAAAATTCAATTTAGATTTGTAAACTACTTTGAGGAATTTGTCAGACTGCCAATTAGTTTTTATTGCAGCTAGATGATACCCACATGAGCTTTTTGTTTGTTCGTGAATAATGGGAAGTGCGAGGGTGAGTTATGAGATGATCAAAACGTCCATGCCTAATCATGGGATTGGGCGGGATTCGAACCCGCGACCAGGTAGCACTAGCAGACTGAAGGGTGCAGCGCCTTAGTCAACTCGGCTATCGGCTATCTATTTTGTATAACAGTTATTTTTCGTATAGTATATTTTATGTGAGCTGGAACTTTCTCGTACTTGTAGGCCTACACAGAACAAAATGTAACTAGTCATCCAAACATCGGTATGAATCATTTGAATATTTTTAGTGGGCTAAAACTCAGTTTCTTAAATTCTTTTCTTGAAATCAGTTCCGGGATGTTTTACAGCCAGTATTCAATAATTATTATTGAAAAGCCTGTAAAGTGAAGAATATCACTGTGACCAGTTTCTATGCAGTAATAACGCTGATGTAATTGTGATAATACTAATCAAAATTATCCATCCCTTAGCTAGCGATGTTTGAAAGAAAGTAACAAATGAAACATTTTCCAATCAATAGTTAGAGAAGGATAATTTATTACAATAATTCAAAACTTTTTATAGATATGGTAGGTGGTGAAGTTTATCTGGAGAAATACTACTGAGATTACTGATTATTCTATTGGGAGAAATATACAGAATATGATTCATGAAACGCAGCAAAAAATAAACCCAAATAGTTTAGAAATCACTCACGCCTGAGTATTGATGGGCTGTGGATTGTATGGACCATCTGATGGACCAGCTTGCGAGTCTCTGGCACCGTAAAGCTCATCGTCATAGTTCTTTGAGAGAGAATAATCGGGCGGAAGAGCACATCCAATAGCTGTCAAGCATGGAAGAGCCTTGCCGAACAGTTCAGGATCATAATCCTGCGAGAAAGAAATAATGTATTTCAGATTAAAAACATTACACAAATAGGTTTGGTTATAATTATGGATTGGAGAAAAATTCATGAAAAAATTTGTTGAAAGAAGAGGGTTTCTAGACTCTTGATTAATGATAAAAGTAAAGTGTAATATCGAGTGAAGTATAAGTGATGTAAAGGTCTTTTCACACCTAGCGTAGCGTAGCTAGAAATAAGTATTCAGAAGGCGTATCCGTCCTATCTCCCAATGTTGATCAATCATTTCACACCAGCGTAGCGTAGACTTAACTACGCTAAGCTAGGTTTGAAAAGATCTTCGGTGGAGTGTAATATGAAGTAGCAACAATGAAGTTTAAACGTTCATTAATCTCAAAACAACATAGAAGCATAGAGAAACAATAGCATAAGAAACTTACGCTATTGTTTCTCTATAATAGCAGGTAGAAAATCTATCTATGCCCTGAAGATAATGTTGTATTTATTAACAATATACATTACGAATATGAAATGATACAACAATTATGTCCAAAACTGCTCAATCTCTCACTTCAAGCTACACAGTCGAGAGGTTATCTTCATAAATTGAATTATTCACTGATTACTTCCTTTCACAGAAAACTATAAAACATCATTTCACATTATTTTTAAAAACAATAACATTTTGAACTCAATATTACAAATCAAAAATAATATCAAAGATGTGTGATGTTATTTAAATGAGAAAACGCTAGATGAATAAATGATACTGTACTTACCATTTTGGAGAGGGAATCGAAAATGTTGCTGAAGAGCATCATGGTCAGGCGCTTCTCCTCATCACTTGACGATCCATACAGACCTTGGCCACCAGTAGATCCATAATATTTGGCGCAGCGATCATAATGCAGAGTAAGCAATCTCAGCGCCACTGTTGTGTATTCGGTCAGCTTGGAAACATCAACAGTCAGTTTTCTCAGCAATTTCAACAGCATACTCGGTTGCATGGAGGACGTAAGAGCTACAAGGAAGTCAGACACCGCTTCTCGCTGTCCCTTGGTGAGCATTCTGTTCTTGGACAATCGGTAGACTGTGTGCAAAGTGGCGTCCAATAAGCTGGCGTAGTTGTCTGCTTCGTTGTAGAACTTGGAGTGAGTGATGAGGAGAGGCAGGATGGAGTTGCCGATGTAGCGATTCATGGCTAGAGCCATGTCCGATTCGGAGCCGTCGTTCCTGTCAAGCATGGTGGCTGCTCTCAGGTCGGGAAGGAACGCTTCTTCCAGCAGCCTGAAGAACAGCTCTTGAGTTTCAATTCCGTACACTCTCTCCAAGAATAGAACGACACTCTGCTTGTGGCCAGGAATGAGTCCCGAGGGCATGTCACTCTTGGGTCGCTCCTCGCCCGCTGCAGGGTTCTGCAGTGTGAATTTGAGACTGAGGACACCCTGAAGATCCTCCAGAGGCACCAGCGATCGCAGGATGGCTCGAGCTCGCAATGACTCATTCTTACCCTGAGAACAAGAATAGAATGAACTTGAATTGGAATATTGAAGAGAGTATCTATAATTTTTTATCTAAACTGAATGTTAATTATCTTCTTCTTATTCCATGTATGGAATTGCCCTTATAAAAGACGTCGGGATTCCCGTCGCACAATTAGCTGCATTTTTCGCCGATTTTATAGCTCAAATTTTCGTTTTTTTCTACATCCAGATTAAAATCTGAATATCACTGACTTGAATGTATGAGATTTTTGTAACTGTATTTAGTTTTGGTGAAATTCAACACTGCTAATAGTATCCATCAAAGTATCACATAATTATTAACGATAGAGCTTTCGAGGTGGACAAATCTTTTTCCATACTACTCAATTACATTATTCATACAGGGTATTTTTAAGAATCTTTCATTTGAAAAGATCGTAAATCTTGGTGAAAGTAGTAAAATCATACTTTCTGTTAGTATTGCGATACTATAAATGATGAATTGAACGACATTTTTTGAAGCTAGGCTTCAGAATATCCTTCGATGAATCGTATTAAAGATACTACTTCTCATTCATAAAACCTTATTTTACATGAGATATACAACAGTAAAGTCAGTGGAAATTGATAAATTTAGAATAAAAGAATATGTTTTTATGAAGGAATTGCCACGTTTAGTTTACCTGAGCAATAACAGAAGAATCAGGAGCACAGCGTCCGAGCAAGTCGACCAAAGTACAATAGAAGGCAAGAATAGCAGCTCCGGTGTCGATATAGTCTTCATCGTCATCGGATTCTGGAAGCGGGTGTTCGAAATGCATCACCATTGTTGTGCCTTCTGGCTCATCCATCACCTTCCTTCTATCCGCAATTCTCTCAGACATCTATAGAAAATTCATAACATTTTTAAACGATTATTAAAATTAATTCAATTTACAAGTGAAATTTGTGAAAATGCCAATGCTGCTGTAAATTTATTAGTAAAAAATAAAGCACATCAGCATGTTTTCGATGGATACGGTTTCTGGAAGGAAGATTTAGAATAATAATCTTCCCTATTGACAGGGAAAGATTCAGGCAATGCCATCATAGCAGGCATATAAATCAGTAGTTTATAACATAAATGTACCAGGCATCACAGGCTCATAAATCCGTCATTTTTTATTAGATGACATTTTTAGATAGATTGTGATATGGTAAGGAAGATTCAGCCAGGGAATAATAAGAATGATTCATCTTATAAAAAATTTAAATTATAACTAAAAGAGGAATCATGACAAAATTTACTAATGTAATGTCAGTCGGTGACCCGGTTCCAAGTACAGTAGATGATCAAAACCGAATATCCCTGTAAGTGATTGGACATCCTGGAGGATCGTTATTGTAAGTTTGTTCAAGCATAATATTTGATGGTAAATACTGTCTTATAACTTATTGGTTTCTTCGTTCATTGTCTATGACTGATAGCTAGAATATTTTTATTTCCCAGCCTTTCATAATTTTTCAACTGTAAATTTAGATTCTTCATCATCAAATAAAATTTAACATCCATTAAAACTTTCACATGTCTAGCAAAAATTGAAATTTTCATTAATTCTTTAAATTACAGTATTTTATCCTTTCTAAAATATTCGTTAAAACCACATTTGGGCTTCCTATACTCCTACATTCATTAAAATGGCATTAAAAATTGGACTATATATTATTTATGATTTACTCGATCGAAAACAATAACAAAACTTTGACTGACCTTGTTAGCATCAACAATTGCTCTCAACAAGCCCTCTCCTTCACCTCTCAGTGCTGGACCAAGGCATTCAGGTCTCCTAATCAGTAGCCTGATAACCAGGTTAGCGTTTTCTTCAACACTTTCACCTGCAATCAAATAAAAAGTTATTCGAAAATATATTTAGCAGTCACCAATCCCACGACCATCAAGACAATAATACTAAATTACATGAAACATTATTAATTTTAAAAACGTTGTACATATTAAAAAAACAGAATTAAAATAGATTTTCAAACATGTAATAATGCAATTGATAAAAATATTATTGATACTGCGTTCATTCTACAATATTATTTATCATCATCATCATCATTGACAAACTCCAACAGAACTTATGAGCCATATTTCAGGTTAGCATAAAAAATGACCTACTATGATGGGTCGCCGCCAACCTGTCTCCCCGACAACTAAGCTCCTCGCAATTTTGATCACAGGCGTCAGTAATATCGCCTGGCAAAATATACCATTGCCGTCAACTAGTCTCCCCGACTAGAACGAAGGAGCTTGGTTGTCGGCGACAACTAAGCTCCTCACACGCTCACGACAACCAAGCTCCCCGACAGTTGATCCCCTGCTGGATATGAGGGGTCTGGTTGTCGTGATCGTACCCTACAACTAAGCTCCTCGCACGCTAACAACAACCAAGCTCCCCGTCAGTTAAGCTCCTCTCTCAGGAGCTCAGTTGACGCCGTCAGTTGATCCCCTCAAAAGTGGTTTTAAAAGGAGCTTTACTGACGGGGAGCTTAGTTGGCGCGTTCCCACTATGATTATAATTTATACAATTGTCGACTGTAACTAGACATACAGCATTCACTCAGGAAGTTCGAGATGATATTGCAATAGCCTGAAGCTTTATCACATTACAAGTTGTATCAGAGACAAAACACAAAGATCACATCACAGTACATTCATTTGAAAAGTAAAACATGTTGGATTCAAGCTTACCATTCACCCAAACACAGAAGCGTAGAAAATCGAGGTATCGTTCACCCTCCACGGGATCCCATCCAAGATCAGGATATCCTTTCTCAACAAGTTCCGAGTTGGACTGGAGACCACATCTGGACAAGTAGATGGCAATTTTCTCCAAGTAGTGTTCCCTGGAAAATCATACAAATCTTATGAAGAATCCCATTTCGGTGGATTGCATTTGGTATCAGGAAGTAACCAATACACCGACAATCTATTACAATTAATAGAGAAATCTACTGCAACAGTTCTCTAGAAACAGTTTTCAAATCAACATTCCAGAATATCCTAATCTGTTAGCGACATTTCAAAAGGTATTAAAGCTGTACATTTTAAACTTTCTGAGCAAAACCTACTGACTTTCACATCACAAAAAATATAAAATCGAGAGAGATTTAGCCTACCTGAGAGCAAGCGCAAGCTCAGTGTTCTCCATGAGTGACGAATAGGCGACATCAAGAGGAGTACTGCCCCTCAACGAAGGACGAGACAGGAGGATGTTGCTGTTCTCCAGTAGAAATGCGAAGTGGTCGAACATAGCTTTCTGATTCTGTCTAGATGTTCTACAGAAGTAGCAGAGGAATCTACAGCAAGCTACAACCATTTCGTGAGATGTGTCCTGTAAAAAGACATGAATAACTGGTTCATCGGAATTTATTCATAATACTTTCTTTATTGTAATAATTAGGAGTTGTGTTGCCTTCTGCAATTATTTCAATATTTTTTGTATTTTTCGAATAATTATGTTAAATTTATATGTTTAATCAATAAACATAAAAAGAAGTATGAATGCTGAAGTATGACAGTCGTAAGGCCCATTGACGGCTTAAATTATACATTCAGGCGGTAGGACCTTCCCGTAAGGGACTCCCCACCAACAAAAGCCATACGAATTTACTTTTTTTATATGTTTAATGATTATGTGTTTTGTTTGAAAAAAATAGGTTAGCAGGTAGTAATAAATAACAAATAATTTATTCATTCATTCATTTCAATATTTAAATTACAAGATATAGGTATGGAAAAAGACAGATAAGCATTCAAGAAAACATTAGCTGGAGTAGTTATTGTGGTAAAGTGACTATTTGAATACTGAGATTTACTTATTTACTCTGATAATATTGAAATTCTATAAAAAATGAAGTTGACAAAAAAGATAAAGTACAAAAGAACAATATAGAAATATGTAGTATAAAATATATAAAAAATACAAAACTGCAAAAGAAGTCTCTTTTTCCACTATTTTCATCTTGGTTATTGATATTAGAAAAATAGATGCATCAGTAAGGCAGTCGCATAATGAGACGCGACACGTTGTGACCCAAGTCTGCTAGATGAGTTAATATAATATTATAATGTTCACATAGAGACGAAGATAGCACGTGTGAATAATATAATATGATATTAGCTCATCTAGCAGACTTGGGTCACAACGTCACGTCATGTCACGTTGCGTCGCGCCTCAATATGCGACTGAAAGTGGTGAAATCTAGTCATCATCCATCGGGAATGATGGCGTGATTCACTTTTAGTAAGGAGCTTTAAATTCGCTTTCCTGATAGATTAGCGTACGGTCTATACAGATACCTTTTCTTTGGCGAATGGCTCTCCCTCTTGACCAGCCTGGGGGGCATCTGACTGCGCTTGCGCTCTCCTGCCCAATGTGTTCATCATCACAGCCATCACGTTCTCATGCACACGCAGCACTCTTATCAAATCTGGATGCTGGAAAAACGTGTGATTGTTGACCAGTTTCCTGAAACCATCAAACATCAGTTATTTGTATTGTTGAATGAAGCCATGCTCTCCTCAATTTGCATTAAAGATTTAAGCAGTTTGCTTAGAATAATAATACTGTATATTTTATAAGAAAATATTTTTTTCAATCTGAAATTGAATATTCAAAGAATAGAACTACTTCAACGATACTACATCAACCAATAGCAACTAATAATACGTAATTCAACAGAAAGAGAATTGATATTTTCCGTAAATTTTCAAATGCAATGAAAGTGAAAAAATTAGTAGCTATGTGTAGCAGTAGAAAATTACACCTTGAATCAGACGTAAATCCTTTCTTTGAGATTGAGACAAAAGTTTCAATGAAACGTTAATATCATGATCTTTTCGTTCGTTGGTTTCAATTGGAAGTCAATAAATTAATATCTATGTGTAGCAGTAGAAAATCAGACTTGGAAAGAGACTCAGAGCTTTTGTTTTTCGAGAGAGAGTGTGAGACAAAAGTTTCAGTGGAACGTTTATATCATCTTGCTGTGAGTTGGCCACAGTAAGCTGTAAATCAGTGTTGCAGACTTACACAATCTTTGTTATTCACAATAGTCTCACCGTTCCTTGTGTAGAGATACGTTTTAGTAAACTCTCTTTTCAAAGTTTTCTGAATTATTTCACCATCACTCTGATTCTTATAATAATGACTACATAATTCCTACGTATAATATTAAATTACTTGATCTCCTGGAAATCATTAATAGTTATGGAGAGATTAATTATTCTAGCTTTATGGCGGGACATCAGTATGACATGACATCAGACCTATTATGGCAGAAAAAATTCAATAGAATAACGTATGAAATGAAGCTGTATTATGTATTTTTCAGGGAAGAATTGTATGTGAAAGGTTCAATGAATATATTGCTAACGGCAGCTTGAGACCGTTGATATGGAATTTGAATGAGAATGTGAATAATCAGACAGTGTACTAGAAAAGATACATGGATTCTCACCATAAGCGCTCACGCATGAGGCCTTCTTCCTCTTGGGACATCTGCACCGGCAGCAAGGCACGAATCTGACTGAGTCCGACCCACATGAGGGCAGCGTCGTCCTTCGTTTTGCTGTTGATCACATACGTCTTTCCCAATGCACGAATCAGCTCTCCAACAGTGTCGTACTGGCGCACCAGAAGACTGCAGGAATTACAAAGAACAATGAAAAAGTATCCAACACTAACATATGGGAATTTTCTATGTAAATGACATGAAAAGAAAAGTATGGAATAGAATGTGACAACGGGATAGTAAGAGAAAAAGAGTAATTTATGCTCAGTTAAATCAAAACATCCACTCCAGGAAAAAGTAATTGAAGATGCGTAATCCTGAATTAAATTTATTGAAAACACTTTGTAGTTTACAAAGATACACAGTGTCTCAACTAAAACAAAGCTATTATTGAAAACATTTGATTCTTTCAAGACACTTTCAAGAGCTGCTGAACCCTGCAGTGACAGCTGAGAGAGTGCTGTATGTGGAGCCCTACATTGAGGATGAATTGTTGGATGCTTCATTCCAGATGCAGGAGTTGAGGAAGATCATGGCCCGCGTGAAAGATGGTAAAGCACCTGGAGAGGATGGAGTACCATATGAATTTTTCAAAAATGCGCCCACCTGTTTCATGGAAAGTCTGTTGGATCTTTACAATAGAATGTACAGCACTTCCTGTGTCCCAGACAGCTTCAAGAGATCAATAGTTTTTCCTATCTTCAAGAAAGGCAACCCTGGGGATGCTTCAAACTACAGAGGCATTTCATTTGGCAATGCTGGAGCAAAGCTGTTCACTGCAATTCTCCTTGATAGACTGAAAGCATGGGTCAATCGTGATGGAAAACTGAGAGAGTTCCAGGCTGGTTTTCGGGAGAGTTATTCAACGGTAGATAACATTTTCAATTTGATGGCAATTATCAGAATGAGGCTTGCAGTCAAGAGGCAGAAAGTCTATGCTTTCTTTGTCGATTATTCAGCTGCATTCGATCGAATTGACAGACATTCGTTGTTTCTCAATTGTCAGAAATGAGAATTTCCACAAAAATGCTAAGAATCCTCCAAGTTATTTATTCAAACTCCACAGCGAGAGTCTGGAGTCAAGAGGGTCTTTCAGATGCATTTGAAACTAATACTGGCGTGAAGCAAGGCTGTCTGCTGAGCCCCCTACTGTTTGCATTGTTCCTAAACGATTTAGAGGAGAATATGGAGGGGGGTGTGAAGCTGAATGACACAAATATAAGAATACTTGCCTATGCTGATGACATTGTACTTCTTGCATCAAATAAATTAGATTTGAAAAAGATGATCACAGCATTAGAGGAATATTGCAGAAGATGGAACCTACTTGTCAACCTTGATAAATCCAAGATAGTGATTTTTAGAAACGGTGGAAAACAAGGAAGGCATGAGAAATGGTGGTACAAAGGAAAACCAATCGAAGTTGTCAATTCTTACAAGTATCTAGGAATAAATCTGACGTCAAGACTTTCAATGACACTGCATTTCAGAGAGAGATTGGCCTCGGCGAAAATGGCATTAAGTCTGTTTAATAACCTGTTGTTGAACAATGCTATTACATTCGAAGCAAGCTGAAGGTGTTTGAAGCGGTTGTCCGATCCATAATGTGCTATGGTGCTCAGGTGTGGGGAAGCAGGATATTCGACTTGGTGGAGAGTATACAATGGGTTTTCATAAGAAAAGTGTTTAGTCTGCCAACATATTCTCCCAAACTTGCCATGCTTCTAGAGACTGGACTACAGCCAATTTTTCTACATACTCTGAGGCTACACTTTGGATTTGTCAAAAGATGCTTGAAGTTATCAGAGGATAGATATTCAAAATGTATAATGGAGGAGATGATCAGTAAAGAAGCGTTTATGTTTGAGGATTGGCGGAGACTGGAGGAATCATTCAGCATCTCATTGGATGGCATCAGAGATGGAAGTTTGAATACAGACCAAGTTTTAACAACAATAGGAGAAAAACTGTATGATCAACAGGTTCAGCAAGTCGTAGCTAGTCAACGTTACCCTTTTCGGAGCCAGCTCAGTCATAGCAATGAATACGTGTCCGAGGAGTATGACTTCAAATTAATTAAGTGGTTCTTCAAGGCTAGGAATGAACTCATACAATTGAACAAATATTCCTACACGCGAAGCAGCAAACTTTGTTCTTTGTGCAATATGAAGGAAGAAGAGGATATTGTTCATTTCATTGGCAGGTGCCCTATTCTTAGTTTCTACAGGCGAAAGCATCTGGGAAAATCGTGTCTTCCTTGGTCAGAGATGAAAACGCTTTTGAATGGTGAGAACTGGCTGAAAGTGAGTGGGTACTGTGCGGATGCATGGAAATATAGACATTTTCTGACAACTGAATTCAATTATTAGTGCCTAATTCGAAATTGTGAGAGACTTTATTCATTGAAAAATTTATTTCTTGTATTAAAGGAAGATTTACAAAAAACTCTTTAAAAGTCATGTATACATCTCAACTCACCCTGACGGTCAAGTACCAAGGGTTATCAGCTTGCATTTGTTTATTATAAATTTATTTACTTGTATAATATTTGCTCAATACAATAAAAGCTATTCTATTCTATTCTATATTCTATTCACTTTGTAGTTTACAAAGATACACAGTGTCTCAACTAAAACAAAGCTATTATTGAAAACATTTGATTCTTCAACTTTGTTAAACTTGCTTATATAAAGATATTTCGAATAATAAATAAAAGTTTATGCATTTATAGAACATGAAAGTACATTTAGTTAATTTCAAAGAGAATGTATGATAATGTGTTGAACAATACTGCAGTTATTTATCTATTCTCATTCACAGCGATGACTGCTGTTTTGTAAACCAATAGACCAATCAAGGAACAACTATTGAGGAATCAGTTGACGAAAAACTGAGCATTAATTCAACGTGTCAACTTTATCAATTAATTGAAATAATGCATGAGTAAGTATAAATAGTAACCTATGGAAAATCTATGAAGAAATCAACCTATGGAGAAAGTGTAACATACGAGATCTTGTAAGCAATATTGATAAATATACTTAATTTGTTAAAACCTGTATATTTCTGCCAACTGACCTGAACATTTCTCTGACAAGTTTAGGAGATTCAATCTGAGTTTCTTCTGCCCATTTGACAATAGTACTTATCAGAACTTTTCTGAAGATTTCTGTAAAATACATAAAATTCAATGAATTAGGTGGGGACGAACTATAACTCAGTTACTTCTTAAGTTAGTAAATTTGCATTATAACCGTTGAGACGGTTTTTTATAATTAGAAAATGATGAAATCATCTCAAACAAATACTACATCTGTGACTTACAAATTTGAGAGGGAACAAAAATTATGACGAACAAAGATTTTCAGGGAAAAAGAAATGAAACTATGAAAACTTTTTAGGAAGAAGTTTACAATGAGTCCCATGCTACAACCATTCTCTACTCAATGAATATAATTTTTCATAAGGGCTTAAAGCTAAATAGTAAAGAATTCAGGCTTGAAGCATCACTTTATTACTCCAACTCCTATGTAATAATAATTACCTTCAGGTGTTTTCTTCTCCGGTTCTTCTTCTATCTGAGGTGTCTCTTCTAGCTCTTTAACAGCATTTATGAAATTATAAAGGCGGTTAAGGGCACTGGGTTTCTTCAGATCGTCAGCAGACACTTCCTAGAACCAAAATACAGGATCAGATAATGATAACTAAATGCAAACATCAAGTAAATATTAAAATAGCCTATGAGAAAAAAGTCAGTTCAGACCACTAAAATTAAAAAAAAAACCTATTCCCCGAGCTGTTGGAGTTGGAACTCAAAAAATGAAGTTATTGAAGAGGGTATTAAGAGGTGACTGGAAATCATTAAATTATAAACATTCTATGTATGAGCATTGTTGACGAAATAAGGTTCGAAACACGCATTCCTTTCAGGTTCTTCCATAACACAATTACTAGAAAAATTTTCCACTCCAACAGACTATCAGCAGAGAAAACTTCTATAATATTCTATAATAAAACTTCTATAAAATCTGCTGTGTTCTGTACTATCAGGTAGTTGATAGTACATACATTTTTGGGACTCAAAATAGTGTGTGAATTGAGTTATCATTTACATAACCTCTAGACTGTGTATTCCAAATTAAGGTTCAAAGCAGTTTTGGGCGAATGCCTATTGTTTTTACCTGCATTGTATCTATTGTCTATGAATAAATAAATAAATGATAATACTCTAGAATAATATTGATCTATGATTGAATATGCATTCAATTCCAAATGAGAAGATCAACATATTATTATTAGACACTACTCATTCTAATGTAACTCCACTTACATGCGATTATCAGGCATTTAAATGTTCATATGATAGAAGGAGTATCAGGAATTACAGTGAGTCCAGAGTATAATATACACCATAATGGGCGAAATTTTTGCAATAGATAATTAGGTAGGTATTATTATCAAATAAGCATTAAAATAATCTTTTGTATCAAAAATGAAAATAAAAATGTATTCAATCCAAGCAATATATACAATATATTCACCTCTTCAGATGGTTCCTGGAGCGCTAGTAGAGAGACTTTATGCATCAATTGTTCGTGGAAAGAATTCAGTCGTTCTCTGAGCTCATCTCCACATGGACAGTTCTCGGTATCGCCCTCTTCCAAGTTTTTGAAGCCAAGAATAGCATTCATCTAAGAACAAATTGAAATCATTACATAAGTAGTTGATTGTTTTTGAACAGATATTGTGGTATTTCGCCATAATGAATAACAAAATTAAAGTGGTATTAACAACATCTGTGTCTCATTTATTCATTACATGAGTAATTAACCAGTAACAATAAATTAATGATCAATTTGTCATAGAATATTAATTTTAGAAGTTGTGGCACCAGAAATTTCAAGCATACTAAAATTTATTTTGAATTGATAATTCAATGAAATTCAAGAGGTAATGAATTGTGAGTTAGGCTATAAACAATTTGTTGAGAATATCAGGGAGAGATTATAAATATTATCTTCACAACAAGGAAATTCTAAAGGATGAAAAAACCTGGAGATTTAGACAGAGGATACATGGCAGAGGATATTAGAGATATTATTAATATGAATAATTTAGAAATTAAGGTCCACGAATATACAAGAGTAACTCGAACTTCACAGACAATTATTGATAATATCCTCACAAATATAGAAGGTTGTAATGTCAGGTTAGGTAGCTCAGATCTATCAGATCATAACTATCAAATTTTAGATGTTAAGTTGCAGGCCAGAATCCAAGCAGAAAAAAAACTTTTGTGAAAGAAATTCAGCAATATGAGCTAAGAAATATAAATTGTTTGAAGCAGGAACTGCTTCAAGAAAATTGGAGTAGTGTTTATAACAGTTGTAACCTAAATTACAAATATAAGCAATTCATTGATACTCTAAGATTTCACATTAGTGTATGCTGTCCAATAAAAAAAGTCAAAGTAAAAAGTAAATTGAACAAAGTAGATGAATGGATAACTGAAGATATCTTACTCAAGAAATATTGTTAGGGAAGCTTATGAGGAATTTAAATTAGTGAGGGATGTTCCGAGTGAAGTCAAATACAAATGTCTAAAGAAAAACTATGCAAAAGAAGTGAGGAAAGCTAAGTGTAAGAAAACAGCTGAAATATTAACAACTAGTACCAATTTTAACTCTGCTGTTTGGGAGGTAATTAATAGAAATAGGAGAGCAGCTCAAAAAGATACAGTTACTAATGTTCCTAGGATAATCGATGAACATGGAAATTATATGGATGATAGTATAGACATTGTAACTTTTTCAATAAGTATTATCAACAGGTGCATATAATCTCCAAAAGTCACTGAACACTAATACTTGTAATACAACTACATTAAATGCTGAGCCAATTGAAAAGGTATTTAAATTTCATCCATTATCAAGAGATGAGTTGTCAAAAATAATAAAAAATTTGAATAACAAAAAAACAGTAGGATTGGATGGGGTCTCAAGCAAAATTTTAAAAGAATGTGAAAATGAATTACTGGACCCTTTATTGCATCTCCTTAATACTTCACTAGAGCAGGGTATTTTCCCTGATGATCTGAAACAAGGAAAAATTTTGCCAATTTTCAAGAGCGGTGATTCTGAAAGAGTTGAAAATTATAGACCCATTAGTATTCTAAATGTAATAAGTAAAATTTTTGAAAGAGTAGTTTTAAATAGGCTACTGATGCACCTGGAAGAAATTAATTTCATATGTGATGAACAGCATGGGTTCCAGAAAGGGAAATCTACTAAGACTGCAATAGTATCCCTTGTTGAAAGACTAATAGATATAATAGATTCAGGTGAGAAGGCAGCCGCAATATTTCTTGATTTATCCAAAGCTTTTGATTGTGTGAACCATAGAATATTATTGGAAATACTAAAAACTGTAGGTGTGAATGGTATAGAACTAAAATGGTTTGAATCATATCTCATAGGTAGAAACCAGTGTGTTGAGCTTACCAAGGTGGATGGGAATGAAATAGTAAAAATTAAATCTCAAAAACTGGAGGTCCAGGCTGGAGTACCTCAAGGCTCAATTCTGGGTCCCTTACTGTTTCTGTTGTATGTGAACCAATTACCAAAAGAGTTAAAAGATCACAGAGCTCTGTTGTTTGCTGATGACACATCGCTTATCTTTAACAATTATTTATTAGATAGTCTAGAAATAAATGCTTTTACTGGAGTACAGTCAATTGTCCAATTCTTGAAGCAAAGGCAATTAACAATAAATAGTAAGAAATGTCAATTCCTACAATTCAAAAGTAAATATAATTCAGTAGAGGATAGAGAAATAAATGTGTTTGTAGAGGAAAATGAATTAGACCAAGAAGAGAAAGTAGCATTCTTCGGAATTTTATTGGACAGGAAATTAACATGGCATCCTTACATTGAGAGGATATGTAATAAGATATCATCTGGGGTATTTGTCCTGCGGCAGCTTGCTAGGCTGAATGATAAAAAACTACTGTTAACTGCTTACCATGGACTTATACTATCTCATATTAGGTATGCTATTTTAGTATGGGGTAATTCATCTCAACAAAATATGGACAGGGTGTTTAAGATTCAAAAGAAGGCACTCAGATGTATAGAGAAAGTGAATAGGTTAGACTCTTGTAGACCTTTATTTAAAAAGCTTGGTCTATTAACGGTGCCATCTTTGTATGTATATGAAGTTGTAATGCATGTGAAAACGAGTGGTGTGATCCAGAATTCAGATGTTCATGAGTATAATACGCGAAACAGAGCAGATTATCATATAATGGGTCACAATAGTAGGTTATTTGAACAAAAACCAGATTATATTGGTAGGAAATTTTATAACAAGCTACCTCAAATCTTGAAAAGTATTGATGATTTGAAGATTTTCAAAAAACAATTAAAAAATATTTAGTTGATAGAGCTTTTTATAGTGCACAAGAATTCCTTTCAAACCTAAACTAGGTTGAACTACTTAGTGTTAGAATTATTATGTAATACCATGACTTGTCTTATACTCCATGACTGGAGTCTTTAGGACGTAATCTTGAAAAAAAGAAAAAAAAAAAAGACTTCTAACCTGCTAATTTCATATTCAGAAGGTCGACCACACCAGGAACACATATCAGTTTTAAAATAATAATAACTATAGATGGATAAATAATAGAAAAAATAGTTATCAATAAGTTGTACAAAACCTGTTCTCTGGGAGGACAACGAAACTCTCTTGTCTTCTTGGCAGCGATAGCTGATGGTAAATCAGACTGTTTGATCTCAACATATCTCCGAAGCTGGTCCTGAAAACAACAGGCAGTATTTGAATTCCATAGTCGTTTTGCGAATATAATTTCTAATATATGCTCATAAATCAATATTCATGATTCTGTATTTATTTAGCGTATGGCAGATGCACAACAAATATATAGCTCATGAGTCTCAAATGCCTAGATATACACTGTATATTTCCAAATTCTTTGAGATGTTGTGTAGTTTCAATCATATTTCTTCTGTATAATCATATAGAATGAAAATTACGATTTTCAACTAGACTAATACAAAATACAAGATTGTTGAACGTGAAAGTTTTTAAAACATATTTAGAAGATGCTGAACTTACTGATTGCAGATCTCCAACGAATTCAATACTGAATGAAATGATGGCTTCGACCCTGTGACGGAGCTGGATGTCACAAAGATGATGCAGCAGGTAGCACATCTGCAGTTTAGCGCCTTCAGCCATCTTCATATTCAGTAATCCTTTACGGTGCTCATCTTTTCCATCTTAAAAATAGAAAGATATTTTGTAGAGTTCCTTACTACATAAGACCTTCTAGCAATAGCATCACTACACATAGTTTTAATAAATAATCCTGCAGAAATAAAACTTAATACAGATGCAAAGAACTGTTGAATATCATCCCAACTCATTCACGAGTACAATATTTGACATAACTATATTAATATAGAATTAACTATTGTTACAGATTTAGTTGAATGAATTAAGTAACTTTTGTTTCAGAAACAACAGTGCGAAACATTATTCTTCTCAAAAATTTTTGTGTGGAATTATTATAAATTTCTATGTCTTCATGTAAATATTATGAAATAAGATAGCTTACTATTCAATTGAAAACTGATAAAGTTTGTAGAGTGAATATTGATGTTGTGAAACTTTTCAATAATTGAAGAGACTTAATATTTTCCATTTTAATTGAATTCCATTAAATTTTCCATTTAATTAATTGAAAACTTCTATAGTGAATCAACTCAGAAGTATGTCTAAACAATTTCTACGTTACTCATAATGTCAACAATTTTCAAAGTTGTAACTTATGGGAAATGAATTGGAATGAGGTTGATGTCTACTTTATAATGGTAACTAAAATAAGAATTTATATTTACAATTTAAATTTGACAGTTAGTCTCAAATTTGTGATTATTATAAATTATAAGTTGATCTTTAAAAGAACCTAGTCCACTAATTGATAAGGTTCCGTTTTGAGACTAATGGTTGATTAAGTAGCTACTAAAGTGATTTTTTTCTCCATCATTGACATGCATACGAACAATTCGTTGAATTTTATAGGCGAAAGTACTAACCTTTCTCAAAGGATGTATCCCAAGTTTCTGGATTGAACATTATAAGCAGCTTCATAACATCTTCATCGCGCAGCATTCCAACCAGTAATAGTCGATCAACCAATTTCAAGAGTGGCCTGCAGAACAGAGAAAGAGATGATGGGAATATAATAGAACTTTATTAATATTATTAATATTAACATTGAGCTGATGAAATCTAGAATTAAAAGCCTGAAGAACGTTATTTTGAAAGTTAGCTTCAGGTGCGTACAGCTAAAGCCAAACGAATCAAATACAGCTAATGAAACAAATAAAAATATTTAATCTCAGTCATGAAAATATATCAAGCTTATTTAATCTTTGAAAAATATTTTTTCATGACGAATAAGATATAGGTCTAATTGATTATTTTATTTTTATGATAAAGATAACTAGTTTATGTCGTTCTGTAAATTTGATGTAGGCTACAATAAAATAAACAATAAACAAGCTCTCATAATATTAAGAATACGGTAATGAATATAAAGTGATCAATTCAATTAATCAAAGCCCTGATATTTCTAAAGCGTTGTTTGCCATTACAGTTGATTATTTACTAATGCCAGTTATTTCAAGTTGAAAAATGATTGATGGCGTGAATTCATTTACCACAAAAATACACAAATTCCAGTCTAGAATCGGTCCAGGTAACAAATAGGACGCTATATGGACATAAGTTTGACATCCAATATATTTTGACGATTGAGAGATATAACTTACAGGAAGTAGTTTTCATTGGAGCCTCCAACGGGGTCTCGGTTGTGGAGCTGGTTTATTTGAACTGCTTCATCGAGAGCCGCCATTACGAAGTCCCTCACACCATCCAACGGAAACTGAGGACTGTACAAGCTCCTGATGTTGTCCACTACTTCTCTGAATTCGACAAAAAACAAGTAACATAATTATTTGAAAGATCTCAGAAAATCCATACAATGAGAGAAAATCAGTTACATGTAAATAAGGAATCGTACAAGATAGAGCAGAAACAAAAAACTGAACGACACTAGTTTTGAATATTTATAACTTGATATTGTGAATTCTTTTACTCGTCAATATATAAAAAAACACTTGAATTTCCTCTAAAACTGTCGACATTGAAAAAATCGTTTTTCTAATAAAAAACTCAATTGAGCAAAGTACGGTACTCGTTTGTGGTAATAAGAGGTTATGTGTTTCCATTCCTACTCATCTCATCATATTTAATATGATTTTTGATAAGCATCAGGTATTAATCGATAGCTCGATAGATGATAACTTGTGTAGGTATGTGTGGAAAGGTGACCACTTTTGTATTGTTGTAATCAATAAAATGTGAACTAAATCTGTGAGTTTAATGTGATATAGATATTATGGTGATTTTAATGTAGGATAGAATCATGGTTATGTAGATGTAGAGCCTACATGATGGAATGCAATAGAATATATTAGGCGGAAAGGGACTTTCAAGTCCTCTCAATCATTCAAAATTGACAATACGCTAAATACAACAAAAATGATGCAATATTACATAAATACTTGAGAATATACGAAATATGTACATAAAGTGGAGATCTATCTATTGATTAAAAGTACATACAGAATGTGTGTGAGTGATGGATGAAATTTCATATACGTTTCAAATAGTAAATTCCATTCCAAGAAATATTCTACAGTATTTTTTGTCGAGAGAGAAAATGGTACTCAATGATAGAGTGAACTTTACAGAACTGTACCACCTCATTATATTTTCATGTTATAGTAGACATTCAATAAGCACATTTTTTTGAAAATTAAGTGTATGGTTAATCAGTTTTTCTGGTTGAATGTAAATATTGTATGAGTGCAATAGAATCTATTGCTCTTATAATTTTGCAAGACGTAGTATAAATACAGAAAGCTACCAAATGTGTTAGTATTGTAAGAAATTCCGTTAAACTTCAACTATACTGAATACCAGATTACAAATCTGATGCATACTCTTTATAAAACAAACAAACAAATGCGACAAAGTTATGACTGATGAATAATATGTATACCTGTCACGAACAATTCTCAAATTTCTATTAAAATGTATGACTATCTAAAATGTTACAGTTATTTCTGAGTATTTTGTATGGACAAGTGTTAACGATACAAATAGTTTATAATGTAAAAAACATGTTCACAACAAACGTATAACAACTCATTTACCGTACATACTGTTAAAAAGTTATTCAATGAACTATGAAACGAGTGTCTAATTAACAAAATGTACAACACAGGCTTATGATTCAATAATATACATACATTTAAAAATAAGATAATTGGACAATTACGCTGTAGTAATGATTCAAACATTCTTACTATTAAAATGGAATTTCATATTGAATGAATATACATTTTCATATAAGGTTACTCTAATATTCTACATTCAGTTCAGAGATATTATTTCAATATGAATAGAAAAAGCTATAAGTTAACGAAAATTTGAAAAAAAATATTATGGAAAGTGAGAATCGAAGGATGTAGAATAGTATCCATATCACTCTCTTTCGATTTTGTAATTTAGACATATTTCTTTCATGTTTACAAATCTTCATTTGCGATATTAACGGATTTAATTTGAAATTGGATGGTTAAGATATAATTAATTATACAATCGATCAAAAAATATGAATCAATCATATATTAAAATATAATCATAGCCTACGCTAACAAATCATAAAAATAAGTTCAAAAAATAATAAAAGCATTCCATGTTCATTGATATTGAAAAGTTATTACTCTGTAACAAATCTGTGAGATAGAAACTCAGCACGATCCTTCAAAGCATAAAGACTTACCCAGGGGACGGTGCATCACTGTGAACAAAATGGATTGAATCAACAACAAAATCTCAAACTATAATAGAGTCTCAATTCTATGTTCATGTTGAAGCATGTATGTATACCAGAAAATAGCACTACAAAACTAACAAACTTGAGCCTCACTACAAAAAAATGATAATAAGCGGTGCAATGAATATAAAATAACTACCTCAGTGTTTGTATGAATTGTACGCTCAAGTGTACTGCAGTCACTGTATACAGTAATAATTGTGAAGAGTACTAGTTATTAGAAAATCGACTACTCCAGCAATTCATGATTCGGTATGGTAATGGGATAGCAGGTTTAGGATTATGTAGGAATGATAAGCCCACATAAAATAAACTAAGTATGCAAGGCTATATTACTATAACGTTTAAATGTCGATACAATGAAAGAAATGTAATAAAATAAAGTGATAAAAATGATGGACTAAAGCAACAAAATAAATGTGAATAACAGAAAATCGATGGGATTGGCAAGAGGAGGAAAATTTGAATATAATTTGATAAATGGGTATTTGCGGGTGGATTCTATGGTATTAATCAGGTCAATCGAGCCAATCAATTTCAATAATCAAACAAAAAACTAGTAAGCTCATGGGGTATGAGGACTCGCTCAAAATACGATTAATATTCTGTCAGCTGCTTTATTAAAATATCCAGTTGGATTTTGTTTATTGCGGATGATGCCCACTTGAGCTTTTTGCTTGTGCGTGGGTAATGGAAAGTGCGAGGGTGAATAATTATGAGATGATCAGACGTCCATGCCTATTCGATGGGATTCGGCGAGATTCGAACCCGCGACCAGGTAGCACTAGCGGACTGAAGGGTGCAACGCCCTAGTCAACTCGGCTATACTGGCTGACTAAGAATTGATTTACAATATTCTATATGACTCGCATGATTATTTCTCCTCGTGATTATTGATTCTATCTATGTCAGATAGCGCGACTCGAGCGCAAATCAAAAGTAGGAAATCACTAAGCTCGTTCAATAATTATTAAATGTAACATGTTTTGAAAGAGTATTGAAACAGATAAAAAATATCTATTGTCAATAGCAAGAGTAATTTTATGAGATGTACATCAAGGAGTTTATGGTGTAATTTCGATCCATTGTCAAATTCCTCTTTGAATATTCGTGATCTAATCTAAAACATTTTAAGAAGAGACGTTTTGACAAGTATAAGGATGACTGTTAGTGATGATATTAAAAATAATGAATGAAGTCTACTATGAAAAAACAATGAAAAATGATATCGAATATTGTATGACAGTGTAATCGAATTTTACTTACTGATAACGGAGGTTTGGATTTATATAGGTAAAGACTGGAGTTCGCGGTACTTCAAGATGAATAATATCGAATAACATAGGAGATGATTAGAGTAAAAAAGCATTCTACTTACGCCTTATCAGTCATCTTCATTGTGGGTAGCACAGATTCTGTTTTCAAGGACCTTAGACTGTGACACATCTCTGGATCTTCATATAAATCTCTCAATTCTTGACCAATCGGTATAATAAATTCATTTTTGCATACTTCCCTGAAACATTACAACAGAGCATCAAATTAATGTTAATGATCCTAATATAGAATTGAATTCTTCAAGTTGAATTCACTAATGATAAAAATTAAGAGAGGTTTTAAAGCAAATAAGGACTTGGATTGTTTGAATCTTTCAATCAAGAATATCGCGTGAGGCCCATTTGTACCATGTACGTTTCACTAAACTGGGTTTACATGAGGATATGATTGCATTATTTATTAAAATGTGTTACATTCCGGGTTCACACCAACTGATCAATCTAGGCCCAATAGTGTATTCTATAACACGTATTTTATTCTAATAGTGTTGTTGTAGTGTATTTTGTTGATTTTTTTATTAAATTTGATGCTGATCTAGGTTTGCTAGAAGATATGGTTGCATTAAATTATATTATAATTTGAATTTGTTACATTCTGGGTTAAAACAAACAGTTCATCAATCTCCATTCAAACGTAGATGGTGCATGTGGGTGTAAGCATAGCCACATCTAATACACTGTATTAAGGCCCCTGAGCTTAATACCAGATATATTACTCACATTTCTAGTTTAAACCATCAGCTGATCCAACTGTAGTACATGATAATGAATGCTATCATAGCTTTATTCAATCTTTTTCTCTCGCAAAAACACACTTTTCGAATAAAAACTTGATGTTTTTCCCTTACAAGACTAATTACTGACAGCTAATTAGAGCTGTATTTCTTATTTCAATAACTTAATACGAATCATCAAAGTTGTAAACATCTTTTTGAAACACTCTATATGTAAACTACAGCGGTTTGACTTGGATTCAAATTATTAGTAGTATAGTATACAACTGGAATATTAAAGCCAACAGTATTTTAATAAGTGTAGTACTGTGGCAAATATCTCACATCGTGTAGGCATGCGACTCGAGATGCAGTGCAATGAGGAGGTCGTAGAATCCCTGGCGCAAGGGACCCGACATGTAGTCGGAGCGAATGGCGTACAACAGCTGTTTCTCGTCAACGTGCGCACAAAGGGTATGCGCAGCACGGTAGTTCGACTGGAAGCACAGAGCTGCGTACAGAGTTAGCGTGTGTGCGTGGAATCTGCAAACACATCAATCAATTTCATTACATTCTTCAAATTATTAAAAATTGTCACATCATTAATAATACTAGCATCATCGTGTTAAATAATTATCAACAAAATTATCAATCACCTTTTGTTTTCATGTGATAAAATGTAATAGTAATGCTCATACGGAGCAGGTGGATCTAAATGGAATCGACAATAACGTAAAACAATAAGGAGATGAATTATAATACAAATGTTTTCATTCATGATGATGTCATGAATGGAGAGAAGAGATGATGTTGAGTGAAAGATGAAATAGAAGTCAAGTGTGGTTATGAAACTTGAGTGTACTTTAATCTATACTAAGTACTACTTCTTTTATTATGGAGTTCTACATATTTAACAGAGATACTACAAATAAGATGAGTGAATTCAGATCAATAATGATATTTCATTATGACGTGGAAGCACAGTGTCTAGACTACAACCGTTTATTATATTTTTATAATACAACAAATGATATAAGTGAATTTAAATAATGATTTCCATATAAAACAAGATTGTTAAGTTCTACGAAAATAGTGAATTTGAAATAGGATACTTACGATAGCAACTTTTCCATTTCAATCAATTCCAAAATATCAATGCTGCGGTCTTCTTCGGGAATGTGCAGTGCCAACATGGACATTGGATCTTCACACAGCATACTCCAGCCACGAATATCAGATAGCTTCAAAGCATGTACTTGGAGTGACACGTTGGGTACTCTAGCCCATTGGTGCGGTTTCAGGCACTGCACTTTCAAACGTGGTGGAAACTGGAAAACATTATTACGATATACGAGTTAATTTTAACATAAAATTCAATGGATAAATTGTAAAAACAATTTTTGGATTCCAAAATAATACAAGAGTAACCACATTTCTGTAAATATGGTATCTATAAAGTCTTCATTACCAGAGTCATAATAATTATTATTTGGAGGGTTTTATTAGTTATATATATATGGTTCAATTAGGAGAAAGAGTTCGGCTGACATTACGCCGCTGCAATTGCAACATTTTTTCGTGACTGAACCATCTATATGAGCCTACATGCCATTCTTTTCTAACATCTTCGGCCCAATTGTCAACATTGACTTGCTAAAGCCAGAAGCACGATTCTGGTCACTTTTTACTTGAAAATAAGATACGATATAAATATTTCTTATCTATTCAGTAGAAGGACTTTGATAGGTTCAAAGATTTGTAATATTACCAAACTTTTTCAGTGAACTTTTACACTTCATAATGACTATAGTAAAAACATTATTATAATATCATATTGGTTGATATTGGTTAATGTAAAATGAAAATCAGTAGAGATAAATGTTTATGAAATGTTTATGTTAGTATCCCTCTATGTTAAAAATATTTTGAAGTTCAGTGTTTTGAAAGAGGCACATTTTTTAAACTGGAGAATACGTTTATGGAACTTTTTGTGTAGTTGAGAAGTTGATATTGTGGTAATTATTCATATTGAATGAAAAAGACTAAGAAATTGTCAAAAACCACAGATTTATTTATACTTATTGATATAATAAATCTGTGGTTTTTGACAATTTCTTAGTCTTTTTCATTCAATACGTTTATGGAAGTTGACTACTCACCTGAGGATTGACATGACGTTCAGAATTTTGCAAAACTGCTGCAGAAAGAGGCAAAGTAGTTGAGGTTCGTCCCAGTTCAATTTGGAGGATTTCTTTACTTGTTGCTTCCACAAATATGGCTGGAAATAGTTTTGTTTCCGGCTCCATCTAGAAATATAATCGTAAGTTATTAGGTGAGAAATCAGAGAAGCTGATAACATAATTGAAATTGAATCACTGGGATGAAAAACGCTCACAGTTTCAATCATGTGCTGAAAGTAAGTCGTTACATTTTGATATTTCAAGACTACCTATTTCAAATTAAATAGATATTTTCATTCAAACTTATTCGGGATCTTTCATATAGCTCACTTCCATTATAGACCCTATGTAACCGAAGATTCATAATGGTATTTATACTTCAAGGTTTCAAGTAATTGGATTTTTGTTATGATGCAGTCGATTAATTGTACGATAGTAATGAAGTGACGGTCTGACGGATGATACAAATATCAGATGGAATGGCCAACTAGCCCAAAAGATCAGTCGAGCGACAGTCAAGCTGACCAAATTTTCGACGCTCCAACTACTAGGCTACGCCGGCATGCCAGTATAAACGGAAATCTAGAGTTAGATCTTAGTTGATAGTGAGGCATCAGGTTTTTATATCTTAAACTGTAAATCATATCATATTATCGCTATTTGATAGATCAATAACTACCAAATTATCTAGTCTAGAATCAGGAAAAGAATCAAATCGCCATTTCTCTAGCACTTTACCTTGAATCTGTGGCTGGTCTCTTTTCCTTCACAAGTGAAAGTGATGTAGCCGGTGGCAGCATCCACAAAACAGCCAATGAACATTCCCTGAGAAGCTCCTTTTCCCGACGAATCATTTGTAACTTCATTGAAAAGTTCATCAGATCTTACCATGTAACAGCTCTGCCTATCAACACTGCAATAAATCCGAGGACAATTGTTTAGTTCACAGAATACTGTATGTAAAGTAAACATAATAAAGTTAAAATTCCACGAGAAATCACGGATATAATATATGATGTTAATTATCTTATTATATGTATAATTGAAATTTCATTTATTTTTTCCAGAGCAAATCAATAAATACAATTATTTAGTTCATGAAGAAGCCATTCAGAAGTAGGCTGGAAATTTAAATTTACTTTCTATTCATTCTATTAAGAATGAGATAAATGTAAGAAGTACTCAGTTTACAAATTATTTTTCTGTGACATCTACAAAGTTATAAATGTAAGGTCGTTCCTCGTACTGTTCTCATGCAATGAATCCGAACTTGAAACTGAAAATTCATCTTACAGTATAATTTGAGAATTGTACGAGAGAAAACATGGACTTATGTTATCTATATATATAAAATCGAAATGGCACTCACTCACAGAACTAAAAATCTACCGGACCAAAAACGTTCAAATTTGGTAGATATGTTCAGTTGGCCCTTTAGAGGCACACTAAGAACGGATTTGGAAAAATTTCCAAAGATACGCCCAAAATCTGCGTTTTTCCAGCGTTTTCTCAGCTTTATCGAGAACAAATGAACAGAAAATGTTCAAATTTAGTACAGAAGCTCAGCTAGGGTGTAATAATGTTCTGTTAGAAGGAATTCGCAATAACGTCAAAGATACGCCCAAAATTAGCGTTTTTCCAGCGTTTTTTGCTTTTTATAAGATTTATCGAGAACAAATGAACAGAAATTGTTCAAATTCAGTAAAGAAGCTAAGCTAGGGTGTGTGTAATAATGTTGTGTTATAAGGAATTTGAAAAACACCAAAGATACGCCCAAAATTAGCGTTTCTTGCGTTTTCTCAGTTCTTTCATCAAGTAATAGACAGAAAATGTTCAAATTTGGTACAGAGGTTTAGCTAGGGTCTTAAAATTTTGTGATGAGGTGATTTTAATATTTGATCAAAGATACGCCCAAAATCAGCGTTTTTACAACGTTTTTCTCAGCTTTTCTGCGTTTTTCTCAGTACTTTGACTTTCTGATGGAATGAAGCATGCTCAAATGGAAAATGCAGGTGAGCGAAGCGAGCCCGCTGATATCATTTTAAAAAATCATAAAAAAAAATTGTTACATTAATTCTTATCCATCTAACAATTTTGGGAGTTTCGTGCATTAGTTTCAATGTCTTGTGTGAAACGCCAACAGAAAAATATTGAAAAGGAATAATAGGAGTGCTTCCACCAATTAAAATTGAAGAAGCTTACCTCTCATTGACTCGACTGAACTCGTCAAGTGTGTGAACCGTGACTTTTCTGACTTTGGACTGGTTGAACTCATTGGCGAAAAAGTGGTACTGAGTTGTGACCCAGCCGACATACACATGAGTGGGGTCTTGACCGGGGAAAATGCGCACACCATAGAAATATTCATTGATCAACTTGAGGCATTCGCCATCGAATATTTCATTGCCAACCGATTCTATTCCACTGCCAGAGAGAGGCGCTCCAGTCATCTGCTTCGGCATGTTGGATCGCTCTGGTATGGTCGGAGGAATCACCTTCATGTCCGGCTGTAAAACGTGATATCATTCTTCAGATGAAATTATTCCTACAAAATTGCTAATAACAAGAGAAATTATTAAATAAAACACTGGAATACTAGCTAATCAATTTTATGTGTTTTTTGAGTAAATTAAGAAATATTGTAATTAATTGTGATGACTAGATATTTCAATGAGTTATCTTTACTGAAAGATTATTACGTTTAAATTGGAAGCTTTTGAAGCAAAATCCAAGCTATTACAAAGTTTTCTGTATTCTCCATCATTATACTACTTACTGGATTGATGTATGCATATGAAATATTACATATTCTTCAATGTAAAGTTCCATTACGAGCTGTTACATAATACTTTTACTTAGTCTTAATTAATTTCGCCTAATTTAAACTGATATGAAGTTAAAAAAGTGTTCAAAGTGAAATTTGCATTTGAACTATTAAAAGAGGTCTATCATTCTGCCTGATATTGAATATTATTAATTTGCTATCCCTTGAAAGAGAATATAATATTTTATATTCATTATTCATTTATACAGGTCTACTTGATAATTTAATTATATAGAATCCAAAACAATATATTGTCATAAATTTTGACACTTGATAGTTGCGTGATTGGGCGAAACCGGTCATGTCATCAGAGAAAATGAAAGGGTACTATAATCACTATAGTGATTCTAAACAATATTTTTTTATTCCATACCGTATCTATAATAATTTTGGATTTGTCAGAAAATTATTGGGAATCACTGTATCAATTTATTTCTATTTGGAAGTAACCTTGAAAAATAAAAAAATAGAATGCAATTGGAGCTAGTCCAACTACTGTTGAGACCTCGAGCTCAGAACATGACTTTGAGAGATGTGTAACACTGAAACAGATATCAGGAATCTAATTGAGAAAACAAATTTCGTTGATGAAATTTCACGGTTTAATTGATGGGGAGGCGAACTTACCGCTGTAACTTTGACAGTGGGTGTCCTCATCATGTGCTGAGGTTGCATTCTGCCCATCTGTCCTCGATCAGCTTCCATCATCGAATTCGGTTCTGGACTTTTTGCCTTCTTCGATCTTTCATTGCTGGCTTCACGTTTGCGTGAGAAGAACCTTCAACAAAAATACATTTCATTAGAAATGCAGAGCGATAAATTAGTTCAATGTGTATAATAAATGATTTGTACCTATGTAAATAAATGAATTGATTAGTTAATTATTGAAAAATCGAATCATCAATTGAAACTGCAAAGCATTACCCCAAAAGTTTAAGAAACACTTCAATTTGGCCCATCCACTGAACATTATTATTTTAACATGTGTAAGTAAAAAAATCATGATACTTTGCTAAGAAACACTTCAATTAGACCCATCCAATAAATATTATTATTTTAATATTTATTTGCCTTTGAAAAAAATCATGATACGTTGCTTTATCATACTGGTTGTGGCATTTCTTGCAATTTGAAGAAAATATTCTATTGACAATATCTATTTAATTGAAAATAGATAAAATTTGAACCTTCCTCTTTTGAACAATGCTTTCTCTTTCAATTGACAGATTACATGGTCATTGAGTAGAACATTTCAGATGAATATAGTTGGTATTTCACATGGTGAAGTTTATTAATTTGATGAAACAATTAATTTCAGGAATGAAGCTGTTTCAAGAAAAATTTTACCCAACTATCAATGATAGTTTGTTTTTAAATTAAGCATCCACATTAGAAATTACAACATGAGCAAAGATTCACCTGAACGGAGAGCGCCCTCTTTTCTTCTTGTCGTCCTTATCATTTTGCAAATCAGCATTGTATCTATTGAGATCCAGCTCACTGGTAGACCTGTTCATTTTACCTGGGAATCGAGAATAAAAAGTGATTTATCCAACAATATCAACACAAAACAAGTTGAAATCTAACTCAATCGTCTGATTTGTAATAATTGCAAGTACCCAACACTATAATGGGTAAGCCATTATACGGAGAAAGTTGAATTAGAAAAGGTGGATTCAAAAAGATCACCGGTTTTGATTTTCCAAATTGAGAATTTATAATAATGAAAAACAAAAGTTCATCTAAACTGTAGATGCATGAAATGTATGCATCCTCCTCTACTGTGCTGGCAGGTAATAACTCTTTCCATAAAATTATAAGTTTTGTCAATGGTTTTTTACTCATTTAATATTTATGCTTATTTAAAACTTTATTCAATGTTAGCATATTTTCCAGTTTTAGAAAACTGAAATTCATCATGAAAAATGTTCTGAGATACTTACAATTTACTATACTCAAACAGTATTATTAATACTCACTCACTTTGTTCTAAAGATCCATTAATCATGGGCATATCCTCATTTCTGGACAGTGATCCTTTCCTAGGGGGTCTTGACGGATGCCGACCCATCTTACCCTTCGGGGTCGGTGTACTCTGTGGAGGCATCATCATCTCATCTGCCTCCACGGCATCCTCTGAATAGCCTCTATGTAGACCTATCACAAAATTATAACATTTCTCACATCAAAACAATAATGAAGAATACCGTCGTTTATAAGAGAGTTAATATTCAGGGACATTTCATATACAATCTATACTAAAGATTTATTTTTCAAATGATTATTATCAATTAATAAAATAAACATCCAACTGAGAAAAAAATAAGTATAAATTTACCCGTGTCCAATAATTATTGAGAACTATACATCACTATTGAACTATTAAGTCATGACATATCATCCAAAAAATATCCAAGAATGTGCGGTTTCCATTGAAAAAATGTATAAAGTTACTCTGTTTATCAAAGAATATTCAACCTTGTGAAACTGGTAACTGGATACAGTTATGAGTTTTGACCGAATAATAACGTTAACCGAATTCAGGAATGTTTAAAATTCACATACTTCTATTGTTCTATATAAAGTATACTTGATTTGAATTATGAAATGATTTGAATGTAGCATACCTTTGATATCACTCATGGAAAAGCCAGATTTCATTATTTGCTCGATGTGTGCTGGCGTTGTTTGGTCTGCTTCCACTAACAGCCTATGCTGGCGAATTCTAATCTCCTGCCATCGTTTCAATTTTTCACTTTCTCTGCAATAAAAGTAATTTAATTCACTCCATAATTCAAAATATAGGGTTCACTACATGTAGAGGTAGATTTATACAGGAAATCGAGATTTCATGAGAAAATAACTGATAAAGATTACTTACAAAAACTGTACTATTGGATTGATCTTGTAATAGAAATTCAAGTACCTATAAACAAATCTGGAGCATGAAACTTTAGGAAATTTCATTTGCTTGATATACGGTATTCAATTATGTTTATAATTGAACAATACAATTATATTATTGTTTATAATCTTATCTTGTCGATGTATTGTCTTCAATACGGAGATGTTCTTTAATTTCAGTGCAAAATACTCTAACCACAACCATTTCCATTATAGTTTGAGCAGAAATGGTAGTACTGTATAGTAAAAATATATCTCATTACAAAATTTCAGGCACCAAATCAGAATAAAAGCTGCATTGAGAAGAAATGTCGAAAATTTGAGGATATTGAATGTTTGAAATACTAACTCGATGAATGATGAGTGGCAAATGACTGGGAGAGAAAGTCTGAGGAACTCCCAATTGGCCTTCTCCATAGACTCGAACAGGTTGTGGCTTATTTTAAGGCAGGGTGGAGAGTCTGAACCAGCGGGAATCCTTGTCACATCAATCCGCGAGTCAGCATAGTCCTCAGTATTCTCGAAGATTGGATGGTCTTTCGTGTACCAGTATGTTACAGCTCTGTTCATATTCCTGAAAAATCGAAAGAAAATAATCATAAGACACGAAATAATGAGAAAAACTATCCTGAAAATGATATTGAACAAGCCTTGTCTAGAGTAGAATGTTCGTGATTGATTGAATAGACAGATATGATGGTGTATATTCAGGCAGTAGCTCTTTAGGTCAATGGATAGCATATATGAAACATTTTGGAGTTTGAAGCATATATCTATCTTATCATTATTTATTTTTAAATATTTTTATGATTAATTTTGAAATATTTGTCAAAATATTCATATATTATATGACTTTAGAGTAGAATTTAAGAAACTTATAATTTGTTATTCCTTCCCAATATATTACAGACTCTTCATAACAAATGGAGAAATTTTCAAAAAACATGGAAATATATTTCATTCTTCCATTATCTATTTATGTAACAAACAACACTGAGGTGAAAACATTGGGAAATAAGATACTAAGACAATTGTCTCTTTTCTGTATAAGGCTACTTGTAATATAAGTAGAAATAAAAATCTCAGTACCCCTTATTGAATATCATTTTATTTAAAATAATTCAAAAAAGGGTACTGAGATTTTTATTTTTATTTCTATCTACTAAGGCAATCCTTGTGTTATTTTTCTATAAGGTTTTTATATGATTATATTAAGTATCAAAGCAACAACAGATAAACTGTTATACATACACACAGAATGGTTCATATCCTTCTTGAAGACCGCATGTTGTGAAGAATTTCAAAACTGTGACATCTTGCCCGAATGTGAGTTTGGCTTTCTGACCCACGCCAAGCGTAAAAGCAGGAACAAAGCTTTCACCTTGTACGTCGGCAAATGAAGTTTCTCCTCCAAGAGCATCCATGAGCAGTTCACCATTCAAAGAGAAGCCTGAAATCAGCACAAATTGTATTTATCACTTTGTACCTATTATTCCACATTGATGTATTTTTTATTGTGTTCAGCAGTTATTGAATGAGTAAATTATTTGAAAATATTATTAATCTTCGGATAAGAAATTTAGAGTAGTCGAATATCTTGATTTTAGATAGTTGAGTAACTTCAAATCATTTTCCAAATAAAGAAATAATAATCAGCTGCATTAGAAGTTTTAAATTATTCAAAATTACTTTCTTTATCGAAATGAAGATCTCACGCTCTAATACGAAATTAAGATATTTTTTTATTCTGTTTATGATTTGATAAAATGGATTGAAATTTATTGAACTGAATACTTGATAGATTTATATTGTCCTAAAACTTAATGTCAATGAACTAGTTATGGAAATTCGTTCCCATGAGGTGCATCAACAAAGTCTAAAAAACGAAGTAGAAGTAAAAGCATGAATATAAAAATATTTCTAAATATTGTACATAAATATGAATTTATGACGGGATACTCTTATATGAAACACTTCACCAATGCAAACAAAGCAACAAATATAAAAAACGGCACCACCTGAAGATCTTACTATATAAAAAACATGGATTTTTCATATCTTTGCAAATTTTATGCATCGGAATGAAAATAGGATAAACACGATTAATGCTAAAGTCATGCTGATTCATAGATTCAGCATCACTATTGAAATCTCACTTCTAAGGTGTGTGGAAAATTGTGAATATGAATGAAAAGTCGTTTGAACAGTAGTTTCGAGTACTTCCCAGCTACTCGTCAGGTCTAAGATTGTTTGAAAATATTTTTAAAAATATCCGCCATAACTTACGCTCAATACCAAGCTGTATACTTCCAAACTATTGTCTTGTATATGAGTCAATAGAAAATGGAAGACTTGTTCAGGATCCTATATCATCAAAAATCAAAAAATGATTAATATTGGAATAGAATATAAAGAAGTTTGAATAAAAAATTTCAAAAACAAACAATTATTGGTACTGTCATATCTAAACCTTAAACTAAGTTATTAAACTAATAAGGAGAGTTTTAACAGGAGGACAATTTGAATTAGATATGATTACGTGCAAAGTGCAACATGCAGTCTTCAACGTGGGCGTGGGCAGCATGTAGTTTTGTATTTGAAACTGATTAACAAGAGGTTAATAAATGCCGAGAAACGTCGCCAACTGTTTTTCAATTTTTGAACCGAATCAACATAATTTTCTCCAAATTTGAAAATCTCTAACCTTCGTTTTAGCTGAGAATGCATGTGAAATGACCAATATAAAATAGTCACAGTGAATGTGATTCGTTTTGCATGATTCTTCTAATAAATAAAGATCGATCATTTTTATAAAATTGTAAAATGTTCAAATATAATAAAAAAGTGTTTTTGAAACTTGGAAAATTTTCACAATATCAATATGCATTCGAATCAAGATTGTAAATATTTATGATGTATTTTCCAAAATATCTCTTTTGAATTGAGTTTCAGATCTGGGCATGGGGCAAATCAAGATATATAGGATATGAAATGACAAGAGTTGAATAGGCTAATGAATGTTAGTGTGGAATACTGAGCTGTTGACGTTATAATGGGATACCTATTAGGATGACTTACTGATGGTATGGTCCAATAGATCGAGAAATACGCCGACCACATCACCAACCTGCCATTGGCGACCAAACGACTCTCCTGTGCCCAAGTACACTTTTTCCTCCTAAATGAAAATAATGCTGACAAACACATGTTCACACACCAACACCATTTCTAGTCCTCTCAACGTGAATTCACTATTATTACACTAATTAAATCACACAGTTAATATAAAAGACTTACAGAATATGACATCGATTCATCCATAAAAAACATCCAGTGAGCGCACAAAACGACAAAATGAGTGCATCTCCATTAATGGGATTCCTACTTCAATTTTAATTGATTTGTAGTGAATTATTGACAAGCACTAGACATGTGGAGCCATCAACTAAAGAGAGTGCTCAAGATGCAACTAACTACACAAGGACGACTAAAAAACTATCGTAGAAAAGTTTTACTAAAAAGAGAATGAAATTATTTGAAAAACATCGGAAGATTCTAGAAACTGTAGGCCTACTAGATTTTTTTTAGAAGTATCACGAATTATTTACAATGAAGACAAGTTGTCATATGATGACACTTGATGCTCGAGAAAAGTTTTGTTTAATGAAAAAAGTGAAGCACTCAAAGAATCTTCAACAATATTGAAATGAGAATTAGAATTAAAAAACGAATTACAACAATCATGATTGCTGAAATTTGAAAATACGGAATAAAAAGTTGTGAGAAATGTAGAAATTCCTGAATGAGCTAGTGCCAACGTCACTGTTGCTCATATCTTAAGTTGAATGTATTAAAGAATTAGATAAAAAATGTAGAATGTATTAAATGTGAGGTGGAGATTAAAATGTTTACTTCAGTCAGTCATATTAGATAAGTTCCCTTATACTTAACTGCAAGAGGATAAATCACCATATGAAATTGAATTCTTCTTTATTAAAAATTGTCTACAATATATTATAGCTATCTATGATCTATATATTACAATTGAGTTTCTTTTCACAATGGACACTATATTTTACAGCACAATTAACGTTTTAGATTGGACAGAAAAAATGATGCAGTCGATCACATCCATGAGGTGCAAGCAACACTTTGCCAAGCAACAAAACACCTCCAAACTCCACTTCAACAAATAAATTTCCGCTTACTGTTTACTATTTGTCAGAATAAATATGTTTTTTTTCAGAATTGAATAATTTCCAATGGATAAAGATCGATCATATAAAATATAAAACCAATTAAACATTTAATTCACCCGACTTTTGACTTGCATTAACTGTTTAGCCATGAGTCACATTTCCGTAACTTACTCAGTCACACGTATTTTTCACTCGTATAATTAAGAAATAAATAAAAGTTTTCAATTGTATTTGGATTCCATCAGAAAAATGATAATATATTATTATAATTATATAATTTATATGATATATAAATGATTAATAATCAGAGACAATAGAGACAATAGTAGCAAAGACAATATTTTCAATTACCAACAACAAATTTACAAAATATTCGAATATCCTGTTTTTTCTCAATAAAAGATAATTAGTGGGCATGGTACTTTGAATACTAGAATCCATCCAGCTTGAACCACACTATTTGGAAACATCTACTCCGAGACTCGTTGAATATTTCAGTACTACCGTATTCTTATTCTCTTCGGCTATGACTCTTCATCTATAACTTATTATAGAAAGATATTGGGAGTGCTTAAAGTAAATTTTTGATTTTTTTTGGCTGAAATTTCATCTATAAATGGCAAAAAGAGAAGCATATGAATGAATACTCATAGCAGTTATAAGAGAGTTTAATACTAAGGCTACATTCCGGGTGGCCTTACAGCTACTCTCAGATTTTTTTCTTATTCATGGGGTGAAGTAATAAAATATATTAATAATCTTAATTCTCTTGCAGATAAAGAATTAATACATTTTCAATGACAAAGGAGAATCTCAGATAAAACCCATGCATCAAGTACACTGCACTTGAAACGTTTAAAGGTGGGTATTCAGACATGAAAAACTAGTTCAAGTAAACTCCTGTAACGCGACTAATGAATTGATAACACCAGTTAAAATTATTTGGACTTGCTCTTGTATTATTCGCCAGAGTAGTGAATTTGGCAAGAATTAAAATCAGTTTAAAATTCTTGCAGTACAGGGTTACTAGACTAAACCGTCAAAAGAGGAATTTTCTTGGGGATAGTCAATCAACTCCCTCAAATGAGAAATAGTTTCCCTGGCATTGAATAGCATTGAACAGGCTTCAATTAATATGACACCTGTAGCATTTTGTCACATGCACATTTGGGTTGGTTTCAAGCACTAAAATATTGTTTCAAGGAGAGGAGTAGACTATATACATGCAATAGCATATAGGTCTGAACTGAAAGAAGGGTTTCCAATATATCAAAACTTGGGGAAAAAAATTTTGGGATAAATCATTACAAAAAAAAAACAATTTGAAACGGATAGATCACGGTTTGTTTCTATTAGGTATTGGAATACCCCTTTAAGTTTACCATGAAATATGTTTGTATGTCTGAATAGTCCTAAAAATTTATATTTTCAACAATATTCAGCGCGAATATTGATGTAACGTTTGTTTCTTTAAAACCAATCAACTTGGAACATTCTCAAAACCTTTTTTTAGCAAAAGTGTCAAGTATTTAAAAAATACACTTTCTCCAACATCAAAATGCAATAAGTTGTGTAGAATTGATAATTTGTGATGAAGTTTGCAAACTAATTAACCCTTCAAGCAAATAAGATTTCTGATCAAAGGGAACAGGTTAATTTATTGATACAGAAGCTCAAATATTTTGGTATCAAAATGTCTATGAAATGAACTTGGAATCTGAGAAATCTGCCTTCTCAAAGTCAATTATAACAGATGAGAGATAAGGAGAGATCGAGAAAAATAAGTGTAATTTGAATATTGAGTAGAATATTGATGGAAAAAGCTGAAATTCTATTAATTATTTACAATCACTATTTGAGCAAGAGACCAAGAATTACTGAGAAGACTTTTAAAAGAAGATAAATTTGAAAGTTTTGTATTTGTAGATAACATTTGAAGAGGAAATTTACTTGTTGAAGCTACAGCGAGTAGAGGTGCCAACTTCTGTACTCACTGATTGTCCTATCAAATAAGTCAAGGAACACGCCCACCATATCTCCTACTTGGTACCGTCTTCCAAAAGAATCAATAGTACCATGATGCTGCTTTGTCACCTGAATGAACCCAGCCATTAGAGTGTTACAAACAGCCTCACGAATCTTCAATCGACTCCAAATTTGTCAAATAAATTCGAGTCAAACGTGTATATTTATAAGAGATGTACTGTAGTTCATGTCAAAACAAAATACAAAAGTGTCAGGAGTGTAGGAAGAACAAAAACTTGAAATAGGGAAAGCATTCAAGTTAATTGGGAGGGAGAATTCAAGTGGAGAACACAATAAATAACATGGTGTCATCAAATCAAGCTTTAGGATGGAGTGGGAGGAATACATTGAATAGAATATAGGCTACTAAGATACTAATCGAGATTATTACTTGCAGTTCGTCATGGATAGTGAAATAGATGACAATATATATCTCGCCAATAGAAAAGTATAAAAGCCCTTCTTACAATACATACAATAATGGATATTTCGAAAACCAAGTTTCTGTATAAATTTATCAATAAATCATTTAATAATAAAATTAACAAAGAATAATAACGTATATAGTTATCCTTGATAGATATCTCAAATTGATTTATAACAATTACTCACGAAACTCTCAAAGTTAAAATGTGATAGATCTACCACCATATATAAAATTTCTCATCGTTCTTCAATTGAATTCCAATTGGTATCCATAGAAGCTTCTCAATCAATGGATCAAAATCCTAAAAGAATCACTACTAAAGTCAAGAGTGACAGAATCTAAAGCCGCGAAGAACATATAACATTTTCTTTAAATTCATCGACATTTTTGATCGAGATGAATCCATCCAATCAGTTGAAAAAGTGGAATCAATAATTTTGACACATTTTCCGATACAAATAAATCATTGGAATTGTAAGGCCCGGTTGCACAAAAGCCAGTCAAATTTTAACCGTGATTAATTTCACGAGAACCAATCAGAGAAGCCGTCTTTTCTAAAAGGCCTTACAATACATACAATGATGGATATTTTGAAAACCAAGTTTCAAAATTTAACCAGCTTTTGTGCAACCGGCACTTAGTCTACTAAAATTTAAAACGAACTAGAAGTGAGTCTGCTACAGTGAGATTCACTTTAACTGTCAGTATTGATTGAATAGGAAGCAATGTTGCTATTTATAGTGAATGCTGACAGTTTCAAGTGCATCTCACTATATCTAGATATAACATATAACATTACGGATTACGGTAAGTCATATGAACATTTTTATAATATTAGTTTCTATACAGATATATCTATTCCAGAAGAGGAATCATCAAGACCGAGCAAATACATAGCTGCACTTACGTTGAATCCATCGAACGCCCACGAATATTCATCGTTTCCCAACTGCGATCCCGGAGGACAATCTGATCGTGCCCAGCCCACCCTCATTGGCCCGGCAGTAAGAATCTCAAATTCAAAATACCTATAACAAAATAATCTCGACAATTCTAAAAGTTCCTCAATTCTATCAAGTACTTTCTGAACTTCACAAATCTATGGGTTGGTGTTAAAACAAACGAGCGGAAGCTTGTTATGAGCAAAGATTAATAAAAATCTGGATAAAGCAAGTTTGTAAGCTCTAAAGCCATCCGAACTACACTAAAATATTTGGATTCTTACACTTTCGAAGACATCATTTAACATGATTCTCATATGTCGGGCTGGTTCTATGTGTTTTATGCTCCAGGATTCGTGCTCTAGCTCCATGCTCATTTGGTCTAATCCCAGCCTTACTCTTAAATACAACTACAGGGTTTCAATCTTTCATTGATGAATCTTTCTTGATGAACGATAAAAAACTACAATCTGAACGTTCTCATACACATTTCCATCTGTACACTATCAATTTGAAATGATCACATATTTCTCTGTGAGTCATATTGGGTTTCAATACATGATTTCTATATGTTGTCACTCACCATTTTCCTGTTGATACAGCATAGTTCTTTTCAGCTCGGTAGGTTCGGAAGAGAGTCTGTCTTTGACGACTTGCCTCTGCAAGAAGAGCTGAAAAATATTTCAAAAATAAACATATTATTGCCTAAACTCAGATTAATTCAACCTCAATAAACAATTAGTTTCCATTAATATTGTCATTATACCAAGTATTATAATCAAGTAGTCTGGAACTTGAATTAGAATTCATTTGAATGTAATATTTAAATAAACGTAGGATGATAACATTTTGAACTACAGTAGTTATTTGATTAAGATGAGTTGTGGGAATGGTATAATTTAGACTGTGATTGAAAGCTGCATAGCTTTAGATAAAAAATATTTTTTTTAAGCATTGTCTTGGTCTTGTGAAGTAACGAGTTTCAGCCGAAAAGTTCAATAATCTATGTTCCAGTGTGGATGTATGTCAGAAATTTTACAATAAATCTGTAGAACCAATAAAAATTAGAAATTATCAATAAGTATCACTGGAAGTGATTAATTACAACCGAAAGATTCCATCTGTAAGGAATGAAGTTGGTTTATAAATTACTATGTTTATGTTATTTTATTTACAGGTTAATTGAGATAAAGTAATATTCTATTACCTTCATGGGCTTCACCAGTAGGTGGATCAAGATTGTAGCCATAAACTAATAGAGTTCTGACCGTTTCACTTGCAGTATCCCTGTAATTGAGAGAAACTCATTGAAGTTCTGTTGGATACTGAAATGGTCACACGTCACAGAATAGATTATTATTGAATAAGTGTGACGAATGAGAATTCTTGATAAATAGATAAATATCTGTATATAATTGCTGATTTTGGAAATATTCCTGATGATCCAACTTTGATTGTAGAATTGACAATCAAATTATGTATCCATTCAGAATAAGGGTTTCAAAGAACCTTATAGAAAAAAGTAATTTTTTAAAGATGTATTTGAAAATTGAATGACAGTTGAAAATTTAATTGGATTGCTTGAGTTGTACAGACATATTTGAAATATTCGATGGTGTTTAACAAACCGATTATATTTTTCAATTAATGATAATGCACAGAACCTACCTGTTGGCCTTCTTTATAGCTTCATCAACTTTACAGTAAGGGACCAGATGCGGGCTTCTTAGCATATCAGAGTCCTGTAAAAAGGAAAAATCAGTTCATTAACTTTTTAGATGGAGTACAGATACAATAGTCAATAAAGGAAAAACTGACATCCGTATACAAATAGTAAGAAAGACATCGAGAAACACTGTGAAAGACTAATTATCTGATTGTGTCACATTATTTTCCTGATGCAAATTGAAGAGTGTAAAAAGACAATAATGAAAGCCAATTTAACCGACAATTCTAAGAATCGAAAGTTTGATGAATCAACCCATATCTAGGGGAACACTAGATGAAAGAATGAGTGCAAAATAAATTCAACAACATAATGGTAATCCCTAACAAATTAATGAAAGTAATTCCTAAATAGAGAATGATCACATTTAGTACTAAAAGATTATTCCATAATTTTTGAATAACTATAATTTCTTAAGGTTGATATAGCGGCTAATTGATGATAGCATTGGTAGCTGTGTGGATGGCTGTCAATCCACTCCATGAATTTCTCATAAGACTGCTATGTACCACTACCAGTATTAATAATTAAACTGTAATCGGGAAACCCCTAACTAAAAAATATCACGATTTTGATTTCAATTTACGTGATTCTAGAATGTTACTTTATTACCGAATGTTACAACCGAAGATTAACTCACTTGTCTGAAATACTATAGTATGAAAACACAAATTTAAATTGTCAACCATTTTTTTTATTATTATAAATTATTATAATATATACTGAACCTGGTTTTGTGGCTTTTATTTTGGTTTCTCTCCGTTCGATGAACAAACTAGAAATAATACTTATTTAGAATGCATTATGGGGTCTCAAAATGTTAATAATAAAAAAAGTTGACAATTTAAATTTGTGTTTTCATTATGGAAAAGTACCACAACATCACTCACAACACAACTGTAATACTACAGTATGTTCAGGGAAACGCTAGACGATGTGAACAAACATGCACTTGTGAGAGTGGATCTTGGAGCAGCAAGACCGATTCAGAAAAATCAGAGAGTAAGAAATGAATACTGAACTGAACAGTCACATTTCAATTGATATTTATTCAACAATTATAAAGCAACGATTAAAATGATGTGAATGAGATTACGGTATTGTGAATGGTATTCACGCATTTAACGCACAAGCGCAAACTTTCTCTTATTTTTGTGTATCTCTTTTGATAAACAAACTAGAAATAATACTTATTTAGAATATGGTGTCTCAAAATGTTATGTTTCCAATTACTGTACCTCGTTGAGTCCATAAGTCCAGCCCTGTTGGATTCGCTCCTTGGCCCAAAGGTTGTGTGTGTTCTCGGCCAGCTGATCGACTAGCTCCTCCATTTTCGGAGTGAGCGATATGGCGGTGAGGTCGAGGGGCGCCGGCTTGTAGCCATTCGACTGCATGAACGGCTCATTCGGAAGGCGAATCGTTTTGATGCGCGAAGGAGGCTTGTCCATGGTTATGTAGTAGCCCAGCGCTAGGATGGTTCTGCAATGGTTCAATAATTTATAATGTAATGAGATGAGAAATGGAGATGATGATCAAAAAATGTAATAACACTGTAACTGTACTGATATACATAATATCTATCAATTAATTTAAATTATTTCAAGCATTTATTTGATTAAATAGAAAATTGAATTTTGCTTGCTTAATTGATTCAATTTCAAACTGAATCAAACTGCACAATTCCTCAAATTTCAAAATCTTTAAACTTGTTTAAATTATTGCAAATACTTCATTATTATCAAGAATCAAGCAATGAATATTTATTGGTTGTAGACAAACTGCTATGTTTGGCACTGATTGCCTGTTGTCTTCTCCCAATCATATTATATTGTTATTATGATTTGTGATTGTCAATGAAATAAATAAATATTACAAGCCAAAGTATGGAGTTGTCATGAGCTTAATTCAATCTTTTGATCCCTGCATGCAATCTACTTAATGAGCATGCATCAAACTAGATACTTCGATTATAATTTCATTATAATATTGCAATTATTGCGATTCACTGAAGAAATATTATTAATTCAAAAGATACGATATAGAACTAAAAATAAATGTATAAACAGATATGATACTATACTGCGGATTAGAGGCATTGGAAGCGTTGACTCCGCTATACCAACAATCATATGGTTTCAATTATTTCTGCATTAAATAAATTAGAAATATAATTTATCTCTTCAATGATAATCTTGATTTTTTTTCTTCTAACTATGGATTTCTCTTATATTTCATATCAGAGAGAAGTTCTCAACAAAAAATAGGTGGGAATCGGTGGTAATAAAGTAAGCACAAGTTCTTGATGAGTTGTAACTCAACAAATTTTTATTCCTGTTAATACTTTAAAAATTTACTTTCTTGGTAGAATCATCATCATGACTGAACTCTATTCAGTTTCTATCAAGTCATACCCTCAATCTACCAGGACCATTAATCGCTATAGATATTCAACGAAGGAAATATTCTTAAAGAGTTATCAACTTACTTGAGAGTCTGTACAGCAAGCTGTGAATCGTAGCGCTTTTCAGCAGGCGGCAGTTGGTCAAACTGGATGAGGCATGGGTGCACTTTGCGTATGTCATCGCGTTTCTCGCCGAACATCCAGCCAGCTTCTACCTTGTTCATAGCCCACATTTCATGTATGTTCTCTGCTAGTTTATCACGTATACTCTCAATATAATTCGGCAGTGTAACCTACAGGGAATGCAAACAATTAGAACAGGGTACAACATATCAGAATCATAGTTTTTTTTAATAATATATATGAAATAATATTCATTCAAATTATATTTATTTTAATTAATAAATGAAATTATATTCTCGGTAGAGAAAAATGAAGCTGATGTACAGATGCAATTAATCAATAACTATTGAGAATCAGAATAAGATATACAAAACCAGTAAAAAAATTCTTTGAGGAAATTAAGAAAATTTATTGTGCTTTCTCAGTAAGATCAATAGTTGAAACTGCAGAACTGCCAAGACTAGCTATAATAAAGCCTTATCAGAGAAAATGGTTATTACACCTATGCGATTTTGAATTATTATGTGATGATGATGATGATGATGATGAAGCTGATTCCTTATAATGATGAATGAAAAATCTGAAGAGGAATTCCTAAATAATTCTAGATATTTGAATTTTTAAAGTTATTTAAATTTTTGAAAGATTACTGCTTTTTCATAAAGAGAGACATTGTTCATACCCAGACCCGGCACTAGCTGGAACGGGACACTGATATGAAATGCCAATAGTATTGATGGAACATGATTATCATAACCCTAACCAGTATACTCAAAATTAATTCCAAAAAATTTAGTACCTTACAATATTATAATAATCGTATTATACTCAAAATAAATATTCTTAGTAGAATATAGTACAATTTTATAATGAAACTTTGTTTCACCTTCGTTGTATCTACAGGTGTTGGCACAAAGGCCATATCATCCTCAACTGGCCATGGCCCGGCCAGCACACATTTATTCAAGTTACCGAAGTAGAAGCACGGATCTATGGATAGCACTTGCTGAGGAAGCAAGCTTTCGACAAGCGGAGAGAATTCTTCAGGTGGGATATACTTCAGACGTCCATGGTCACCACCCAGGAGAAAACGACAACTGCGGAGGAAAATAGTACACATCTAAATATTTGAAGAACAGATTGTATTTTTTTCTTTAGGGCTACCTTTGAATAGGAATAAAAATATAAATCAGAGTACCCTTTTTAAAATTATTTCGTCACGACATGCTTCGGCTATATAATGCCATTATTATATGACTGGATAATAGCATTATATTGAAGCTATATAATGCTACACCTGAGCTATATAATGCCATTATTATATGACTGGATAATGGCATTATATAGCCGAAACATGTCGTGACGAAATAGTACTCATTTAAAAATGGTACTCATATTTATATTTTTATTTATATTTGAAGAACAAACTATGTCACTAAAAGATTGACTGAGTTTTACAGAAGGATAGTTCGATTGTCATGAATATATTTCTATCAAACTTTATTTTAAAGCAAAAGACAGAAAAATTATGAATTAGCAAATTAATTTGAGCAGAATTAGATAAATCATTAAGGTTGATGATAGATCTATGATTTGATCAAATTTAGATTAAGATTGCTGTAGATTTGAGTTGAAAAGCTAAAAATAATCATTCATAAACTCCATGGACGACATAAATTGATTGCTAGTAAAATATGGCAATGGATTTATGAATCAATTAATGTTGTTTGATTTTAGTATAGCAAGATAAGAAAATTTTTCAATTCATTAATACACACCTGAGCTTAGATGAGCAACTTAGAACTGGAAAGAACATTCCATCATAATTGAAATCTCTAAAACATCCTCTTATAGGCGAGCCATTGAATGAGAATGTAATGATTGGCACTGTCAAGTCTAGAGATACTCCAATAACATCGCCTTTCCTGATGAATGGCTCAGTTGCATGCGGAAGAACACAGGTTTTACGTCCTCCTGTAAAATAAATAATTGGGATATTCAATTAATCACATGACGTTAATTATTTGTAAAATTTTTGTTTCATCATTTTGGAACAAATAGAATTAATTTCCAGAAAAATGAGGGGTTCAATAAAGTACATACAAATGTCAAAATAAATAAAAAGCGTTCAAAAAATAAAATTATATATAAACATTATAAAAACTCAGAATTCATCTCACAACCTAAAAGGCACCTTGACAAAACGCAAGACATTTTCTAAATAGTAATCGTATGGTACAATCCTATAGAATTCATAAAAACAGTGGAACTAAAATAATTCAACTTTTACAACCTCCTTTAGATTTTGCTATTGATGAAAAAAATGCTTGAAAAATAGGATAAGATTCAAATCATTTAAATAATTGAAATCTTTAAAATCTTAAATTTGAAGGTTATAATGTTGAACATTTTACAAACTCAATAAATAGATTGAATCCCGTTAAAAAGCTTTGAATTTACCCAGTATATAACAGTAAATTCTTTATTTTTCCATGGTTTTTGGTGATTCAATTCAATACCATGACCATAATAATTATTCACTTTACCTGTCCATAAGTTGGCACCATCGAATCCATAAGAGTACAGATCATCACCAACTCCATTTCCACCCCATTTTTCTCCACCGCCAGGGTAAGGCACATATCTGAAATTGAATATATATTATATATTATAAGCAACACTTGAATAAAAATAATTGTTATATTGATGTGTTTAGACCGCAGGAGAAAACATTTTATTGTTATATGAGTCAAATCTCCAGGTGAAACACTCTTCTAAGTACCTCATATCAACAATCAACTCAACTATTATTCTATATAAGAATTATAGATTCATTCTTAAAATAATTTTAATGTAGTTAAGATCTCTAATGAAAATTGAGATCTCTCTTTATTTAATATATCTATAATTGTATAGATATACGGTAACGCATTTTCTTATGATAACTCGAGCTTACGCACAGACCTTTGTTGCCTATGTAAGCTCTTTCCTATCCAATTGCAAGAATAAAATTGTGATAGCTCAATTATCGCTTTGATATCAAATTAAACTTACAGTCCTATATTCATAATAATGAGGATAGAAAACTCTCAATTTTTTAAATAACATCCTGAGTGAAGATTGGATCGATAATGATTATCATTTCTATGAGATTAGCCCAGATAGAACTCACCCACTAGTGTTGGCCCAGCCGATTCTCAAGTGCGGCGTCATGTGTGTTGTCTGCTCAATGTGGTCCATCGTCACCTCAAAGTACCACTTCTGGTAGACTGCCGAGCCGACAACACGACCCACAAATATATTCGGACGGACACTGCAACACCATTGAAAATTATTTGTATTAATCTATAAGAGCAGTAGGGCAACAATAATGTAGGTCATCTGTATTGACAAGTTCGAATTATCTCAAAAATATCAGTTGAGATTATAATAAAGAGTAACTCAAATTTTACAGGATATATTTTAATTTTATGAGAGTTCATTGCAGTGGCGACATTTATACAATTATAATATCAAAGAGAAGATTAACCCAGATGCACCTGATACAAATTTGAGAAGTACCTATATTGACTAATTAAGTTTCTTATTATAAGAAGCTCAAATACATTCCATACAGTTTGGACAGGAATTTGCTAATATCAGATTTCCGAAAGAATGGTCAGTCACATTCAAGAGCCTTCCTGCACAATATAATTTGAGTGAAGTCTTCTTTTTCTATTTAGATTAATCTGGAAGCTTCTAGATTTTTTCGAATTCTAATTAGTTCTCTTCTTGATGCTTCATTCTTCTTTTATTTATTTTTCATCTATTCACAAATAGATGAATGCCATTATAGTGATTAGACCACTGTTTTATAAGGTTGAATCAAATATCAAAATCCCACTTAAATGATCAGTGTAAATGTCAATTCAATTTGACTGCAATACAATTAAAAGAAGGTATGGTTGGTACGCCATGACTCACCTAGCAACATGATCGACCAGCTGCGTTTGAAGAAGAAGATTTTTGCCTGGAAGAAGGAAATCACAGATATTGTTTTGTGAGCTGCGAACCGCCACACCGTTACCCACGCATAGTGAGCACAGCACGTCCAGTACTTTCGGATCCCTCCCATGTTTCTCCAGAAGAGAAATGATAACTTTGATATGTTCATCCTGTAAAACATTATTTGAAAGATTTCTGCTTCAAAAACGATAATTCCATGTGTCATAGATTTTTATTGACTAATAGTTTTAGGTGTGTTCCGAACCATTGTAAAGTTATTTTGACTCCTTAAGCATAGATGGACATAAAAAATATACTGCAATTTTATGAGTATTTTCAAGTATTTTAATAGTATTTTTCTTGTATTATTTTTAGATGTTATAATATTATATTATTATAATAAATTGTGTATGTTTTTGAGAAAATAAATTTGAAAAGTTAATAACTGATAATAAGCATAGCTGGACTTGAGCAATCACTGAAGCAACAAGATTACCAAACATTTGTTACTTATTTAATCTGATATTAGGTGCCACACTAACTGGAGGGCAATTCACTTCATCAATTTTAAAAAGGAGTTCTAGAACCAGGAATACAAGGTACTTAACTACGTATTTCATCAACAAACACTATCACCTATTATTATTCAAATCGGACTAATATAATTTCAGATCCAAAAAACGATAGAATAGTTCTTTTTGGTCAAACCACACACTTTACTCAAAATTTTTTATAGCACTACAGCTCAATATGAGCTTTGGCCGCCTCCACTACTGCTCTCCACGCTTCTCGGTCCTTTGTTAATTGTCTCAATCCTCTATATCCCATTTTTTGGAGATCGTCTCTCACTTCATCTTCCCACCTTCTTCTCGGCCTTCCTCTCTTTCTTCTTGAATGCAGCCTCTCCTTGAATACCTTTTAGGTATTCTGTTCTCATTGATTCTACAGATATGTCCAAACCACCTAGGCCGCTGCTCCTTTATACATTTTACAGTATTTCGGCCTTTTATCAATGCCTCGAGCTCTGAGTTGGTACTTCTCCTCCACTCCTCTCCCTCTTTAACTGGACCATACATCTTGCTAAAGATTTTCCTTTCAAAAACGCCTAGATGGTTTTTGTTTTCTTTTGTTAACGTCCAAGATTCACAGCCGTACGTTCCAACTGGTCGAATTAGGCTTTCATATATTTCAAGTTTTGTGTTACTACAAATGAGCCTGTTTGTCAAAAGTTTCATGTTACTAACGTATGCTCTATTTCCAGCCAATACTCTTTGCTTTACTTCACTCAATATCCATTCAGCAAATCATGTGGATGAATTTATAGGCTGTATGACTATACCAACCATCAAAGCTGGACAACTTTTCTAGGATTAAGAGATTGAGTCATAGTGAGGTGTCCACTTAATGAACATAAATTATGAATTAACTTTGGATTCAACTCCAGAGTCACCTGCTGTACATGAACTCTCTAAATACCCAACTCAACAGGAGGTCCCTCTGGATCCTATCCTACCGTGGAGAAATAATATTGGCAAACTAATAATAAAAGTAAATAACATATTATTTAGGCCCATCATTCTTATATATTTTTCAATATTATAATAGTGTCAGGAGACTTTCTTTTCCTAAGGTTGTGGCATCTTCAACTGTGATATGCTCGAATGCAGTTCATGAACTATTAAAGCATCCATCTTTTATGAAGCTCATATTTTATTTATTGCAAAACAAGTATCAATTTAAAGGACGTAATACTTACCCTCATCATATTCAAAGCTTCAGGCGAATCAATGAGAACACAATGCAATACATCCAGCATTCCAGTGCCTTCACTCGATGCCTGTGAGCCCAGTCTGCTGAACAACCAGTTCAGACGATTCGAATTGGCAAACTGGGCGCAGTTGGTGTGATTTCCTTTAATTATGGCAGCTGTGGAGAGAAGGTGAATTCAGATTATTGGATAGAATACTTGAGTTTAACAATAATTATGAATATCGAAATTATTCCAATTCAGAAATTGAAATGTACTTTTAATCAAAGTTAGTGATTTTCTAATCAACATCCACAAACATATGACTAATGGTTTTTCTAATCAACATCTATAGAATTATGGCTAATGTTTTCTCAATCAACACCTACAAACTTATGACTAATGATTTTTCTAATCAACATCTATAAACTTATGACTAAATAGATTGTCAATCATTGAAAATTATTCTTCATATTGCTAACGGTGAGGTCAATGGTAACTAAATTAAGATGAGTCTTTAAAATTGAAAGAACTTTATGAAACTATAACTTCTATTTACACAGAAAATAATCTCTTTGACAATGAAATTAAGTGAAAAATGTCAATATTTAAAGATCAATGGTTCCCATTACAAACGAAGGAGGGCATTTTAGCTTGTTTTGATGTGTAGGCCTACATAATGAATCAAATAATATGTATGAGTATAAATATAGTAAATTAATATATATAGAGAATGACATAATAATACATCAAAGAATGCATAAATAAGAAGTACTTTGGAGATGATTATTATAAATAAAAATATTTTTAAAACGAAAGATAACTCACCAAGAAGTTGATACAAGTAGCCAGAAATAATGTCCCAGCTTTGCCCTGATTCATCTCCAGCCAAGCTGACAAGGAAACCTTGCGATGTTATCACATTTATTTTATCGATTGCTTCCAGAATCAAATTCAGTATGCCTTCTTCTTGGAACAGATCTTGACGATTTCTCAACGCACGGAACCTATTTTGTTTTTCTTCATGTTCTGAAAAATAATAATATTATGGTTAAATAGAAAGTTTGATTCAAGAAAAGCGATGATGAAAATAAATTTGATTGGTAATTAATTGTTGAAAATTGATGAAATTTAGGGTTGTAAGAAGCTGGTAACTTATCATCTCGATTTATTGAGTTGATGATCCATAGATATAGATTATATTCATTAAAATACAAAGATATGGATTACAGAGTGAACTGAAATTAATGTAATATTATTTAATCCATTTAAATGCTTGTGGAACTCACCCATATCATCAGCAGGCTGAGCAAAATAGTTGATCAAATCTTCCAGGCACATCACCATTTCATTCAAATTAACAGTTGCGCAGAATAACGAATGCCTTCTATTCACCTGCAATGTTTCTAGACCCCTGCAAAATAGAATACAGGAAAATTGTTAAATTTAACGAATGTAAATACGTGTACATAAGTATGTCCGAGCTTGGAAAAATCAAAGTTAATGAAATGACAAGTACAATCTTATAACAGTTTTTTGTTACGAAATTGTAAATTTTCTTTATTATCTACATGCATTCAAGTAATTACGTTATCAAGAAACCCTATAGTCTCTAGTGGGTAATGAGATGGAACCACGATCTGTGAAGCTGATATGTTCAGTTATACCATAGAGAAACCATGGCGTAAACCAAGAACATATCCCATGGTATAGGGCGTTTATATCACAACTTTTACTGTTAACTCAAGCAGATTACTGTCGATTATTTGTTTATTTTCACACTTTTGTTGAGGTTTGAACGGCACAGTATGATCGACTACCAGCATCACACTGCTCCAAGGGAAAGAAATACGTGGACTATCGGCTTGAGTTAACAGTAAGGGCCGGTTTCCGAGCTCGGGATTTTGCTAAGTCCTAGACTTTAAACAGCTGGAGTCAGAAAATTGGTTTTCCAAAACGGGGCGTAAATAAAATAAAGAGAAAATAGTGTAAAGTTTCAGCTATTTTGAATTATTTAGGAATGTCTAATTTCGTCAAGGAAAAACGTTTCCAATTATAGAAATTAGAAAATAAAAACTACAACTACTGTTATAAAAGCTGCGACTACGCCCCGTTTTGAAAAGCCAATTTTCTGACTCGAGCTGTTTAAAGTCTAGGACTTAGCTGAATCCCGAGCTCGGAAACCGGCCCTAAAAGTTGCGACATTAACGCCCTATACATTTACATTACATTTACATTTATTACATTCCTTAATTACAACATCAAATTAATGATTGGGAGAGAATCAACAGGATAAACCCAAAACTGTTCCTCTCCCTAATTTTGATAAAAATAGTCCAAATGAGGTTATGAAAACACTTTTATAAAGATCACAAAAATTTACAGTCCAAATAAACATTATACTAAAAATGTTGTATCTCGGTTGATCAGAAAGATGAAACAAATTATTATTACACTTGAAAATGAATTGATAAATTGAAAAATATTAAAAAACTTGATAAATTTGAAGCCAGAAAAATCATGGGATATCGCTATTGCTTACGCTATTGCTTCTCTATAGTTATATATAGTAGAACCGAAGTAATAGGCATAATAGGAGTTAGCCCGTTGTACTTTCTGAGATACTTCCCATGTAAATCCAGCATGAAAATCCTCTTTATATAGTATTCGAATGGCTAAGGAGAAAAATTATTCTACGTAATCTAACAGTTGATGTTATCATAATTTAAAAAACAAAATTAGAAGAAAAATACGCATACCTCAGTATTAATTAGAACTATTTATATAATATTAAAAGCGAAATAAAAGTGATATTGTCAGTTCCACTTTATTTCACCTTAATATGGAGAAATTCCACGATATCTCTGTTCATAGTATACATTTATATAATATTTTATCAAAACGAAAATGTTTTTAGAGATTATTTAAAGTGTATTTAGCACTGCAGATAAAATTATAAAAATGATGATTGGATAGGTACAATACTTTCTTTTTTTTTATTTTTGGCCGCTACAATGTTTTGTAATGATATTTTGTGCGAAATGAATTAATTTTTGAATTGAAAAAAATTTAATTAAATTGTTTTATTGTGTTAGTGTTTTATAAAATACTTGCCTGATGAATTGAGTGAACAAGGATGAGCACTTCCTGATGACCCGAGCAGTTCTCGACTCTTCTTCCTGACTGCGAGAGAAATCCAACCCATCGTCCATCTTTCCTTCCTCATGGAGAACGGCTTGTTTTTCTTCAACCTTTCCGACTCCTTTCTTCTTTGTTTCATATGACTGCGAAAATAAATAAATTGCAAATAAGTCTAAAGATTCAGCATTCTGTAATTTTATCAAAGAAATACCATTGATTTGTATATTTGAAAAATTATGTAGTCATTTACAAAGTCATAATACTTTTTAGGAAGGGAAGGGTGGAGGTAATTGGGTTAGTACAACTTGTTGAATAAGAATTGATATTGTGGAATTTCTCCACAATTGAAAAACACAGTTTTACTTTTGTCACATCCACATCTATTAGGCTTGTTACACAGGACTCCAGTTTCGTGTTGAAACCAATATATCTTCATCTTCATCACTACAGCTGAAGATGCGTTGGTTTCAACAAGAAACTGCAGTCCTGTGTACAAGTCTAATAAATGTGGATGTGACAAAATTAAAACTGTGTTTTTTCAATTGGGTTAATACATTCTGGCTTTACCTATACATCCTTTTCCAGTTTTTTCCATGTAATATATCAAATCTCATCCAGGGAGAACAAATGATGGACGATAGCGCAGGCTTGTTTGATGGATGTTACTGCGGAATTGAGTTAATAGTTTTGCTTTACCTTTATTTACAAAAAAATTCTTGATGAGAACATGTTTTTAAATATCCTGTGTGACCGCTTTCATGTAAAACTTAGCCTCATTGAGGAAATTTGCAGGCATAAATCCTACCAAAAAACAATTTCAATAATAAAATAAGATTGAAAGACATTAATCATAATTCTTATCTCATGACGAATAGTAAGTAGGTTACAAACATTTCATCCTGAAGAGATCGAAAAGAAGTAGACTCTAATGTTTATTAATGGAATATTTTATATGTATTGACGTATTATTTGATATCTATTTTAATCTATTGAGATACTATTACTTTACAGTGAACTTACTTTATAGGTGAGCCACAATCCAGTCTCCGAGTGTTGAACGAGAACAGTACTGTCACCATACTTGATGATTGGCGCGCCTATCACTTCCAGATCTTTGTCTTCAAGCACGACCTTCTGATCATCCTTCTCCTGTCGCAGACAGAATGCTGACAGAGCTGTTGTAGCTTCATCTCTGTATGCAAATATTAAATATTTTTTGTGAAATTATTCATCAGGTTTACAAATTAAATTTAATCTCAATCCATCCATAGCAAAAGAATGGTTAATCATCAATTTGAAAATACAATGTGACTTTTGATGACTGACATTGTGTTTCTAAGACTGAACACTCAGTATGGCACGCAATATGAACAGATAGGAATAGCTTCAAGAAAGTCTAAATTGATTCTCCTCTAAAACATCAGATTTGCTTTTTTCATATTATACTGTACTTTCCCAATAGTTGGAAAATAGATAGAAATTTAAATTCAAGATGGTCATTTTATAACTATATTAACAATATAAGAGGGTAAATTTAAGATGGCCATTTTATAACTATATTAGCAATAATACATTTTATAGCTACTGTTTAATATCGTTGGAGTATTAATCAATATTGAATAAAGCAATAAAGCAACAAATGTTACAAATGTTTATAAATCTACAGAAGTGTAACTTATTTGTATTCCACTACATTTCAAACCTTCATAAGTGACCTATATTAGGAGAGTAACGTATATGAATTCTACTACGCTTTAAATGTTCAAAATGAAACAAACTGTAATGTTTTTAATGAATACGATTAATAAATTGCCAGAAAAACTAAATAAAAAAGTTGAATTAATTAGTCAATTGATAGAGTGAATTAGATTGATACTCACCTCACGATAAGATGTAGTTCATTATTCTCGTTGACTCCAAGGTAACGTCCAGTTGTCAAGTGGCGTATTCTCATAGGATGATACCAATTGATGAAGCCACCCGCCCACTTTGTTCGAGCAAGTTCCAGTCTCCATAATGAACGGGCTTGACTCATCACACTGCCACCCTCATATACTACTATACTGTGAATACAATGCAATAAATACAGTTAATAACAATGTATAAAAATGTTTGAAATGAAGAGAAAATTTGATCCATCCACTTCATATTTTATAGTGAGGTAGAGCTTATTTCAAATTGATAAATAACTTATACTGGATTGATATCAATTATTATTACAATTGACAAACCATTTTACAATTTCAAGCAATTTACTCATACAACAGCAACGTGATCCGCAGAAGTGAAGGTAATAAATTAACTTTTAAAGTTTTCATCCCAACTTGAACTGCTGGTCAATAATAATTTGCAGCATCAAATTTCACTCTAACAAAACATTTACGAAGTCTACTGTTGTGAAGTTGGAATTTTATACCATATTAGAACAGATTACTTTCAAATAGAGTATTTTTAAATATATGTAGAAAGGACAAGTAAATTCAGATAATCAGAATCTGAATAACAGAGCAATAGTTACTTCTGTCCTGGTGCTTCACTCCACGTTGATGGTATTGTAAGGCACTCGTCACCACCATGAAAAAACCTGAGCACATCGCCACCAAACACATAACCTGAAAAACAATGCATTCATCTATATTACTATACTGATTAACCACAATACATTGTAAATAACCGGAGTGATCCGTGGTCTAGTGGATAGAGTACTTGCGTAGCAGCATAGAGATCCCGGGTTCGAACCCTCTCACAACCAAAAGTTTTTTAACCAGATCACTCCCGTGTTATCGGATGGGCACGTTAAATTGTCGGTCCCGGCTGAAGTATGACACTCGTAAGGCCCATTGACGGCTTAAATTATATATTAAGGCGGTGGGATCTTCCCGCAAGGGACTCCCCACCAACAAAAGCCATACGAGTTTACTTTACTTTATTGTAAATAACCATCAATATCTTTGAATATATACTTATCTATTATTGAGTGATTAATATTAATGGGATGTAGTTCCTCGAATAACTAGAAGATTAAACCAATACACTAACAAACTTATTGAGCAATGAACTCACATGAGACAAGACATGATAACAAATAAAAATGAACAACAAGAACTAGTCATAAAAGATTTTTTACTTAGTTTTGTAAAACGGGGTTTCTTCTTAAATAGATAAATCTATCTGTATCTCAATATAAAGCCTGACCTGTGCAGGGACTAACTTAGGTCCCAAATACCATCAAACTCTGGTGTTCTGAAAATGGCATTCGGTCTATGCTACATCTTCTCACGTCATGGGATTGTTTAATGAACACACTGTGAACTAGTGAATAATAGATTGGAAAATCCAATTCCTGGTACAAATCTTAGATCGTGTAAATATTTTCAGTAGAAGTGCAACAGTATTTCAAATACCGATTTCGATAACTTCACATATTCGAAAATAGTGAATTTAATGTATGTGAAATAGTTTAAGAATGAGATACAATACTTGTTGACGTTGAATAGCTTACCGACATATTTCATGCGACTGATTCCGGTGCCGTAAGGCTGAACAGACCAGTGAGTCACATGGAATGAGGCATTCACGATGGACAAGTCGTTCTCTTTTGTTGTGTGCTGAAATAGAACGCAAAACTCTAATTACATCATTGAATTCCCTGCAATTTGGATTTTGGATAGACATCTCTATGAATGAGTATTCATCTACAGAATAACCTCGCTAATCGGATTACGAGAAGACCAGGGGCGTCGTCGGATAAAGCCGGATTCTCGGATATACTCGTTTATTCACATACTAAGTTGATTGAATCATACTTTTGCACTAATGAAGTATTAATCGACCAAGACTGGCTGCAATATTCGAAACCATTGTCAACAATGAAAATAGGGAACCTTCTTCTGATTGGCTAGGTATAGTGTTTGATTCAACATTGGAGAAAACATAATATTAGAGTGAAATGGAAAGATATTGTCCGTTCCATAATATGTAACAATATCTCACAATGTTTTATTCATTTCACCTTAATAATGTCTTATTCATTTCACATTTATATTTTCATTATAATTATTTTCTTTTTATATTTTTATTTAGAATTTGTTTGTATTTAAAACTGTATTGTTTGTGTTTTTCAACAAATACTGTTCCTATTCTATTCTATAATAATATAGAGAGTTTTCACAACATCTTTGTGTCTAGTTTGGAAGAATATATAATAATAATTACCAAGTATCGTTCAGTGGCAACTGAGACAAGGATGAGGTCGTCACCGACTCGCACCTTCTCACCCTCAGATCTCTGTTTGGAGGCGGGGTGCACTGTCCACCAACAGGCCTCACCTAAAAACACAGTTAAAATGGAATGGTTGGATCACACACAATGAGATTTGGAATGTAACAGATCACGTTTAGAGGGAAAAATTCATTAATTTCGAAATAAAATACTTGATGCAACTCGAGCTTACTATTCAATTAAGCTGTAATATTTTCAATTCATTTGAATTTGTTGTCTAACATACAATACGCTCTGGAATGTAATAGATCAGGTCTGGAATGAACAATTTTCTAGTTTTGAAAGTTTTTCTTATGCAACTGAAGCTTGTTATTCAATCCAGCTCCCATATTCTAGATTTATGACTAGAAATTTCAATCTTCTCTGAAATATTCTTTGATTACTTGAATGTTGAATTTTCAACAAATACTGTTCCTATTCTATAATGATATAGAGAGTTTTCACAACATCTTTGTGTCTAGTTTGGAAGAATATATAATAATAATTACCAATTGATTTAAGGCTATTCGGTACCCTTTTTTTAAATTGATAATCGTTTTCAATATAATTGTTAAGATCATTATAAGAGTGAGAAAAAGTGGCAACTGAAAATTTTAGGTGGTCTAATAAGCGAGTTATGGGTTGTTGAAAGTGCTAACTCCGTTTTCTTTCCAGATCATAAACGGTTTCGAATTTTTCATTGGAGTTTTTTTCAATACATTCAGTACATCATTGGCTTTGTTCTAATATGCGTTTTTCGCGATATATGCCAAAATAAACAAGTTATCGAATTTACAAAAAAAGATACTTTTTTATTTATAAACGATATTGAGAATAAAATGTTTTAGTTTGGAAAGATACATTTTCTCAATTTCTAAGAGCAGTTCTATTAATATAGTCGAAACCGTTTATGATCTGGAAAGAAAACGGAATCTGGAAAATTAGCAACAACTCATAGCTCGCTTATTAGACCACTTAAAAATTTCAGTTGCCACTTTTTCTCACTCTTATAATGATCTTAACAATTATATATTCATACATAAGTTACAATATCATTCTCAACTATGAATGATTGGGAAAGGAACAGTTTTGGGCTTTAAGCCTGTTGTTCCTTTCACAAATTTAGATAGAAATTGTCCAAAAATAGGTTATGTTTACACTTCACGATTTTTATTGAAAAAGATTATCAAATTGACAAATTTGAATAAAAAACGTGTACCGAACAGCCATAAAAAATATTTTCATTTTCATTGCGTTTTTAACGAATAGGCTACTCAGAACCATTGCTCATGCAGACAACAAGACCAAAGTGGACATCAACTTATTTTTTTGGAAATGGGTCTTATTTTACGAGTTATGTTTTTATTGATTGTAGAGGGAGTCTTACTATGAACTTTTAAATGTACTGGAGAATGAATACCTTTATTCTAATATTCATAAATAAATATGTAATAATTCATTTTGCATACCACGATTCGAATGAAATTTAAACTAATTTACCTTGCGAATGCTCTTGGAGACCAACATCGAATGAAAGTTTATCATTGGATGAACTTGTTGATAGGCAAGCCAAGTACTGGAATGAAAAAGAAAAATTAATCTTGATACTCACTCAAACTTTCTTATAACCTTTCTTATGTTTCAATATTAGAATTTTATTGATAGATTTTCTATATTCTATACTACATTGTGTTATCTCCTAAAAAACATTAATTTAATAATTGAAATCTTTATAGTATTATCATGATGCATTTTTCCCAATTTATAATTTATGTTCACACTCACTGTATCTTGTGGTTATTCTCTATTTTTATTGAATTGTAATTTTCTTCTTTCCAGATAACTATGCTTCCTTCAGTTTCAATGAGAAATATACTTATAGTATGATTACATGGTATTATCCTTACCATATCACTGTTTTGATGTCGCAGTAGAATAGCATTGCCGTACAGTAGAGTTCTATGTCCTGAACCAGTTCCTTTACCCTGAAAATCCGAAACACAATAATGTTGAAGCCAAGTGTGATTATGAAACTGGTACTTCAAAATATATCTAGTTTTAATGCTTGAATGTTTTGGGGAGTATAGCCAACATAATCCTATATTTGAAAAATTATCACGTTTATGATTCCAATAAAGTTAATGGAATAATTTATGAGTAACTTGGATCGTTTTTATGTCGATGTAATAAATTGTTTTAACTAAGAATACGTTCATATTCATGAAACTTGATACGATTATTGAATAAAAAACAAATAGTGTAAAAATGAACAGATTTCAAGAGAGGAATGAATTCACTTCGAGAATAATCAATAATGATGAGTAGCATGACGTAACTTGATTTTTATGTTTGTATTTGTAGCAATATTTTTTCATTTTTTTACAATTTTCATTTTATAATTTGCAGTTTCCAAAAACGTAGGCTTACATAGGAAAATCATGTTGAAATTAATGAATGTATTGAAAAACTTGAAACCTAACAGAGGTTTTATCTTAAACAAAATCTTTTAAAACATAACGAGAATCATATACTTCACATAGTCATTATGCACCATATATTACAGAGCAATTGATACAAGATGGCGATGATTTTTACAATAATAATAAAAATTAAAATATCGACATAGATGTGTTAATACAAAATCACTAAATGATCAATTGTGATATGTTATTGCGTGAGCCATATAATAAAAGATCTAGATGAGAATCTGAGGTTTTGAGTGTAGAATTTAGCGTTTTATCAGCTTACCGTTAAATGTTTTGTAAATAAATGTATTTATTTATTCAAATGAGTTTTCAATCACCCAGAGATGAAGCAATGTGATGAAATAAAGTAAGACTACACACCACACGTTCTATTATAATTACAGTACATAACAAAATTGAATCGCTAATACAAATAAATGTGTTGACGAGTTTGTCAGAACAATACTAATGTTTAACGTAGCATGAAATGTTAAATAAAATCGTGTTAAAATAATTGATGTTTTATTTCTGAAGATGTTTCTATGGTCCATCTGTTGAAAATTTGTATGCTTTTGAAGAAAAATGTAGAAGTTCATTCGAATGCAAGGAAAAACATCTGTATGATGAAGCATTCATTTTTAAATGAGTTTTGAGATGCATGGGTTCAATTTTTCACACCTGATGATTTGTTTCGGAATAATTCAAATGAGGAATAGAAAAAGAGCATCAATCCCCAAATATCCGGGGAGCGGCACGTGATCAATCGATTTGTAGTGCCCGAAGTAACAATTTATGTATCTGGTTCAAACAACATGAATAAACAGGAGCTAATGAACGATTCCATTTTCACCAGCAATGGCAAAATGTCTCTCAGTACTGGACCGTTTCAGATAAGTTATGATAGTCTATGATGGATCATGATTAATCTTATTTTAAATTACAATTCAATTGAAATTTACATTACAGATCAAATATGTTCACAAGAAAAGCTTTGATGAACGTCTTCAAGGATGTTGAACTTGATAACATTGTAACAAACATAGAGCATTAATGAAATAAAATACCAGCATTTAGTGCGTGAAATTCAAAACGGAATCAAAATTAATTTGAAAAGGATGCTGATGATAGAATGTTGGTTATCACACGAAAAAGCATTATAAGAGCCAGTTGGAGAATTATAATAAGCAAAAAATTGTTTATTCGATTTTGGCACAATATGCTTTACTTACAAGTGAGTCCTGTTCCTGAAAAGTAATAAAGCATATGGGCATTTTTATATCCACAAATATTTACAAGAGTAAATTTTTAGAAATAATTTTGTACAGCATAGAATTGCAAATAAATTCCAGAGGCAGATCCAATCCAATTTGTGGGTAAAAAAGGGTGGTCACATTGGATGTGTATATGTGTAAGAGCACGAAGACCAAACGCGCAGATGAGAAACAAAATATTGAAAGAGCAATAGGAACACTAACACTGAACGCGTGCACTTGCTGGTTGCATTCAGGGTGAGAAGCTACAAGCAAGTCACAACATGTTTCAATAGTTCTTTCCAGATTTTGTTTTTCGGTTTATGCATGATCTGACGTGCACTTGCACATACACGCATGTATCCATTGTGATCATACCCTGAGTCATTTCTTTGTGATCCAATCCGATACATCTTAGTCAGCACTTGATGAACACAAATATTTAGAACGCTCGGCCAATGTGACCGCCTCTAATAAATTTCATTTTTTTCAACTGATCTTTTTTTCAAAATAATAATAATACTCCTTATAACGATTATTGAAAAATCGATAAAATAAACCAATTACCCTTTTATAGATGATAATTTAAGTGACAAAAACCTCAAGGTCAATTTTGCCAGTATGCAATAAAAATGCTTATTTGAAAATATTAGAATTCACGAATTAGTTATCAAACTGAAAAATATTTTTTCAATGTCTTTATCAAATTCCACGAGAGAACACAAAACAAACATGTTATAAAAAATCTATCCTAAACAATACTATCCAAAAAGCACTCAAAATCGGACAAACGTTGGGGGAGTGCTGGTCGCCTGAGTATTGTGCACTCTATTTTAGAGTATTGTGTGACTAGCAGTGATGGAGAAATCACCAAGATTTTTGGACATATTTACAGTAAACAGAGTGATCATCACTCTACAAGTATTAAAACATCGAGAACGATTTTATATTCATTTAAAGAAGTATTTAGTGAATTTATGTGAACTACAAAACCCAAGTAATTTAATGAAGCGAGCTTATTAATTTATAAATAGTCAGTCTATTGCAGACGTTCAAAAACATTTTTGCTCTGTGGCCAATTCAAACATAAATTATATGCCTTACATTTAAATAAATTCAGTGTTAAGTGAAAAGTATGCATTCCTTCAAATATCAGGCTTTCATCACTATTGAATAAGTTACCGTAACGAAAAAATTTCATTCTATGTTAAATAAATTCATTTATTTATCAGCTTTACTCAGAAATTACATATACTAGGTGCTTATAGATTATGAAAATGATAATATTCATGTTGGATCATTTTCTCATGTAGTGAATTCCCTAAATAATAACATTAATTAAATTATGTTTGTAATATACTGTACCAGAAAATCAACTGAAACGTAATATCTCTAATTTTAGTCACAAAAAAGTAATGAATTCAAAAAATATTTTCAAACATTAAACATTGGTTGAATGGCGAGTACTGTATTTATGAGTATCATCCTAGTTTGGAAAGAATCTCACAATAGATTGAATTTAAACCTCACAACGACACAGTACCTATAGATACTATATTGAACCGATTCCAGGGGATACATACATGGAATGTCACCAACTAGATCTTGTTGATCAGGTACGATCAGTTACATTATTTTATTCGAATCAGACAACTGGAAGAATATGGTCAAATTTCACATTCAAGTCAAGAATACAATTCAGTAGTCAGTAGTCTATTTTTCCAAAAAACTGTTGTGTAGAGAGGTTGTGACATGTTTCAAAAGCAAGTGCAATAAGTATTCATTAATTTGTAAAAATTCAATTGTAAATAACTGTACAAATGTGTTGAAAAAAGTTCAAAAAATTCAAAAACGTTCGTAACAAAAAATGGAGGTTGGAAATCACCACGGTCTCAAAATGGGAGAAATAAAAACCTTCAGTTGATTAGTGCAAAATAACATTGACAGTTCGATAACCCTTACCTCTTCTGATCCAGCTGCTGTGACCAATTCCTGAAGAGCTCGTACTGACAAAGCTTGCTCGATGACAAAAACACAGGTAGACAAATCCGGTGGAATATTCTGCAAATAAAATTATGTTTATGTTGCAACGAATAGAAACAAACTATTTTATCAGAAAATAATAGTAGAAAATAGGAAGTACTATTTAGGCAGTCTAAATTGGAGATAAGTTTTTTGGAATCGGTCTGAATAGAAAATTATCAATACCATAGGTAAACAATTTAAAAAAAAAATCCTATTCAGTCTCCTAGATTTATTTCCTAATCATTCCAGGTCTTGATTCACTCAATAAAAAAATGCCTAACACTTTTATGGTAAAATTTTAAACTATTATTTGTCCCGACTCATTGAGAGCGTAGCCTACATATCACACATTCACCCCAAAAACAAAATTTTATGGCTCATCAAAAAGATTAATTCCACCTCTAGCTTCTTCATCCAATTGACTATTTGGTTTTTCTCATACAAAAATAAGATTCAGGAATAAGATAGGACTTTACCGTTCAGCACTGGAATACTAGGTGCGTTGGTGCGTCGCCAAAATGATTTTGCAATTGAATCTCTGATTTGGAAATCTTCTTCAATTGATATGATAATGATAACAAAGTTCCTTCTTAGAAATAATTATTGGTAAATTAAAAAAATAGTGCCTACTACCCATAGTAATCTAGACTACTTCCAAGAGGATAAGAATTTATATTTTTCGCTACTAATCTAGAGAACTAATCGAGAAATGATGTCGTTCATATTCTATGGATGAGACAAGAAGCAATCTGGTCACTCAGATACTGAAATGTATCGTACTAAAAATGCGTACTTTACCTTGTCAGCGATGTTTTCGAGGAAACAATGGCGGTTACCGAATCCTTCAGCGGCAAGGCAGACTCTTTCGCCGGTGGCCGTGCAGGACAGGCAGACCATGTCTTCCTGCAAAAAAAAACACAATAAAAAATGTATCAGCTAACACGTCACTACAGACTACAGTAGTATACATACATCAAAGAGAAATTATATAAAAGAACAAAGAGACATAATTCATCAGCAACGCTGAAAATCTAATGAACCAAAAAATTCAAATTTGACAGGCAAGTTGAGTTGTGCATAAAGGGCCACATGAGGTGTTTTTCAGACGAGTCGGCTGGGCAGCAAGGTCATCGATTGGCTGATAGGGTTGGTGTTCGGGACTCAGTTGATAATTAGACAATCGGAGAACGTCCTGCCCTGCCGACTCGACTGAAAAACATCTTATGTGGCTTGGCTCCTAGACGCACACTAGAACCGATTTGAAAAGATTTCCAAAGAAACGCACAAAATTTACGTGTTCCAGCTTTTTCGAGAACTAGCCACGATCAAGGTTTGCTTAAACTTTTCTCAATGTATAGTGACGACCTTGATGATTATAATAAATTATGACTAGTTTTCTGTATTGAATAAGCCTCTGCTTTTTTTCTAGTACTGTATCTACTGTACCTGCTTGGGTATCCCTTGCTATTAAATATATTTGCTAGTGATATATAAGATGAAATAAAGTTCTGATGTTTATAACAGTAAATTCAAGAAATTATGAATGCACGACTTCATAATAATATCATTTCTGATGAATTTCCAATATCCATAAATAACAGAGGATGTCATAGGGACCTTATCCCTAAAATTCACTCAACCTTATTCTAAATTTGTTCCAGAACTTAGCATATTATGATCATTAGGAATATACTCTCAAATGAAACTGTTACGAAAAGTTTTATCCTTTTTTGTTGTCATCGTCAATTTGATGTAACTCTTATCAAACTTAGTTGGGTTCCTGTTTAGTCTTGAAGGGTAGAGATAGTGAGAGCAACAAAGGTGATAGTAGTAAGAGTAGGAGAGTATTGTTGATAGTGATGTTGCAGAGGAGATAAATGGGTTGCCATTCAGTTTCGACAATCGCTTTATCAAGAGGAGTCTAATCCGACTGGTCGTATTTGTGTAGCAGTTGTACAACAGGCATGTAGTCAGAGAGAGAAAGAGTGAAAGGCAGGTACTCTGTCCAGCTTGCGGAAGTGTAGCTCGACGTTTGAGGGTTGATGGGGAGGTTGGGAGTCAAGAGATAGGGGCACGTAACGGATAGCATGAGTCTCTCAACCCTCAACCTTCGTGGCCCTCACCTGACGCAATGCAGTTTCAGCCTCACGGCCCGGGCGGCTGGTATAACCCCCTCTCCCCACCACCCAATCCACCACCAATAATCGCACAAAGACACGGTCAACCTCACACTAGCTTACGACTAACACCCTCTCGCGCCCACGCAAACACCTGTAGACTAACCTCGTTCCACCGATGCTCTTTCCTCCGCCAAAAGGCAAACTTGCAAATTCAAGTATCGTATCTCACCCAGCCAGATTGTTACACCGGAAATTTACCACTGTTGTGGATGCTCCTAACCCAATGCTAAATTGTTTCACAATCTCATGAATGGAATGATACTTTAAATGAGAGTTAGGTAGTTCTCTCCCGTTATCTTCGAAAATAAGTAGTTGGTAGTGATGGTAGAAAATAAGTGGTTCATTAGTTAAATTTAAACCGTAGATCCAAAGTGAATAATACACTTATACACCACCACCGTAAATGTAAACCCGTAGAATCACTGGATTACAGTAATACAACTGTGATAATCAATACAGTTCACTAGTGCCAGAGAAATTATTTTTCTGAAGAACTTAGGGGAAAGAAGTGTACCTGGAGCAGTTCTTCCAAGATATTTTTTAAGGCACTTTTGTCGTACGCATTGAGTCAGAGATGTTTTCTCATAACGTGGACTCTACTGCAAGTATGCAAGTAATCTACTTTCAAATTAGTTATCTCTTCTCACTTCCTTACAATGATGCACTTTTTAAAGTTTTTTTCAAGTCTTCCGAACTAAGGTAAATTACCAAGTTAATTAAATTTTAATAAGCAATACTTTGCCAGAAAAAATATTTTTCAGTAGTAAGTAGGTAATAAGGTAGCCTACATACCGGTACTACTGTAATTTATTAGAGCACATACACAAATAGTGTGTTTAGTGTGATATGCAATCAAGCAGTCTGTATTAGAATATCAGGTTTGCATTAAAAGTATACAAATTACAGAGAGATGGCGGATTAAATACAACAGGAATAAACCAGCATTCATCAAACAGTGAAAACGAGTTACTACCTCTCTTAAATTAATTGGTTCAACCATATTCCATTTGTAAAATTTCACCATGAAGATTGGCCAGCAATCCACAATGGGCGAATTCTTTAGACGCATTCTGAGATTATCTGGGGGGCTGAAATAGGTGAATTTTAATGGTGAATCCAATTTCGACTCATTCTGTTTCCATTTAAAGCCTTTAATCCCCTAGCTAAGACACCCAAGTTTTTCTCCGAAATCAGAAGATGTATGAGAGCTTTGAATTGTACTTTGTTAGAGCTACAAAAGCTGCACTGCATTGCTAATGTAATACAGTTGGAACAGCAGCCTATCACACGTACACACTACACAGGAGTAATTTCCATCAGAAAGGCAGACAAGTCGTTCGAAAAGCGTCTAGCTCAATTGTATTTCCAACTCGGATTAGAAATTCAGGCCGGAGTACAATGCCATTTGGAATTTAAAGGTTCAGAAGTCTCTTGTCGGGAAGATATGAGAGTAGGCTATTGTATTGGTTTCAGTCTCAAAAATATAACAGAAATTCAGAAAGTTTTACATTTTCCGGAGATGGATTTCAACACTTCTTCACAAAGTATAAAGGATCCTTCTATCCTACTATGCTTCTCTGTGACTTCTTGTAACCTTTCATCAGCTTTACTAAGAAAAAATGAATAAACTAACGGATCCACCAACTGTTAAACACCACTATAACGGATTTGAACTATTTCATTTTCATTCATTGTAAAACTATAGACTTCAAGATTTATAAAATCCGACAATATCAATAAACTCTCACAACACTGGTCTTCGAATCGAAAGGTAGATTTCGGAACATAAAAAATATAATGGATGTTTTGAAGAAGATAGCTCCAGTTTCAAAAATCATGTCTCTTGGTTCGCGATTGTAATGACAAAAATAAATTCTGAGTTCTGACTTCCTTCAGTAATGAAGTATGAACGCATGAGAAATTTCAAGAGCTCGCTATTCAATGAGCGGAATGTGCTTTCATTTTCAACCACAACAAAAGAGTTGTTCTACAACAGGCTTGGAAAAAAGATTGCATTCGAGAAAGATGAATGGCATCCTTTCGCTAAGAATTCCATTCGCTGAATAAACTGAGATATTTTCCCAGTTTTTAAATAACAATCAGTGATTACAGCAGACACTAATTTCTCATCAGATGGTGCCATATTTATTACGAGTATTAAGTTCAGAATAATCAAAATTATGTATGCCTAACATAAATTACACTATAGCTGAATCATATTCTTCCTTCTACGGAAATAAATTCAAGTAATGAAGACCTCATTTCCCTGTTATCAACGTCAAAGTTGAACCTTCCACAGGAGCACTGAGAGTTCGTAGTCAAGATCTGCACTGCTAATGAAGGTAGGAGGTACTTTTTTCCATAAAATCGATACCAGGTCCCTGACATACAAAGAACTCAGATTGCATGTTATTCATTCAACATTTTTTTCTCACTAGCAGATGTGATTGGTTACAGAGAGAGGGATCTAGAGATACAAGCAAGCTAAATTTCAGTGCAATTTGTAGCATCAATCAATTTACTGTGTTCCATTTTTTTAGGAGAGTTTGCCATTACACTAGTCCAATAAAATTCCACTCTTTCGTGAACGTATTACTCTACGTATTCACTCTTACATATGATTTCTCACGTGCGAAAACGTGGAACTATTGGAGTATGGCCCTACTGATAATACTCATAACATTATTTCTATGTTTATTCGATATCGAATCGCAAGACTTAATTGCTCATAAGCACATACTTTATAATGTAAACACGTCAACTCATCAATATGAAATTCATATATTTTTAGATGACTTGACAGAGATGACTTGACGTACAGGTTGTGCTAAATGAGTAAAAATTATGATTTCAAATATTGTAAAAAGAAGTATATGCGAGCATGAACTTAGCTTAAACATAATATACTCTTTTCCATGGATTAAATATGAATAAGACAGGTTACCATTGAAGTTTCATATACTTACTGTTACAAGGAAATAATCATAATTCAATCAATACTGTAATATAAATCACATCCGAAATGCAGTCCACATGAATTCGAAGAATTCGCGCGGTCGGGAAACGAATTGATTGGAGAACGATGTGAGGTATGCAATGCACTGGGGAATTAGATTTTAATTTACGCACTCCGTCACGCTATTGTAGGTTCCAAGTTCCTAGTTGTCGTGCAGTATGTGATTTGCAATCAAGCACATGGCAAGTTGACTCACGCAAAGTGTGTGATGAATTGGCTTTTCTAACCAGTGCAGCCTTCATATGGATTCGTTCAAGTACCTGGGTGAGAATTCCGTGATTTTCAGTTTATTGTGTCAGATAAGTATTTTAATAGCAAATTCATTCATAATAAAATATCGAATTACTCTCTTCATGGTCTCAATAACCATATCAGCTAGCATATACGACTAATTAGGAAGAACAAAATACTGTAATCTGTCATTTCAAACCATCTTAAAACTGAGATTGAGCTCGGCATTGAATTGATTTATTTAAAATAAAATTAATATTTATTTATTTCAATAAGCGCTTTTAAATTACCGGTAACAGCTTACAGTAAGTTTACGGTATTCGACGATAGTGTCTTATAGTAATAATGTACTCGTATTATGGAGATCGATTTCAACGGGAAAAACTTATATTTTCGAATGAAAAGTAACAACTCACATGAATTATACAGAAAAGAGCATTGATAAACAATATTGGAATGTCTGTAATAAGACAAATATCATTCGAAAAGTTACAACAAATTTGAAAACTCACAGAGGCGAATGCAGATTGAAGTTTAACAAATCTCAGTTTCAACAAAATAGTTGTATTTAGCTTAGGATTTCAATTTCACTCGAATACATTAATAGAATATTAACACTACTCATTATCTTTGATTTATTATCAAGTTGATAATTTAACTTGAATTATCTGATAAAATATTTTCTTCGTAGATTGATCCAATGTGAGTAACTTGGAGGACCTGTATTATGAAGAAAAGATTGTTTGTCTCTGTTAGTAGGCTACATGCCGTGAGATGCTGAGATGCCACTACTACTTGAGTGGCGGGTTGCCTATACTACAACTTGCAGGCGTTTTCATCAATAGCCTATAGCTTTGAGCTTGAAAAATGCAAATAAGTAGATTGTACTGCAAACCTTGTAAACGGAGGAAATCGAATTACTTAGATATTAGATATAGAATGATTTTTTCCAACGGTGAATACGTTTTCTTCTAGTACACGATTCATTTATTCTTGAGAGTTCTAATAGCAGAGAAATCCTTTCGTATGTTCATAATTATCTAATGTAACAACAGTTATTTAATAACAATAACAGTAATGTAATAAATCTGCTCAATATAGTGTAAACGTGTATAGTATAATTTACAAAAGATATCCACACGAATAAAAGGAATTTTGGTAACAACTGTGAATCTACTCTAAGATCAAATTCTTGACACATTTTATCAAATTCATAATTGTTCTCAAAAGTCCCTAAATTTCAGACTTTCAACAGAATTTATCTTCCAACTTAAATTTATGTCAGTTTCGCAAGAACAGGCCAACTTTTTTCGACTACTATGATATTGATATCTCACGAGGGAAATTCATTACCAAGTTGGGGCGGCTTTTTGAAGGTGACAAAACGATATGAATTGTTAATTGGATGCTGTGGCACAGGCAACTGATGATGCGGGGAGAAGGAGCAGAAGTAGGAAGGTGAGGAGGAGGAGGTGGTGGTGGTGAAGGAGGAGGTGGAGGAGGAGGAAAAGGAGGAGGTGGAGGAGGAGGGACACCGCTACACCGGGTGCTAGTTACACTATCACTAAGAACAAGTTTTCATCGTGCCTGATTCATCGAGCTTCAGTAGATGAATGAGACCGCGGAAAGTCCATGGACAAAGCTTGAGCTTAATTGAAACTTGCAAGCACGCGCACTCACGCGCAAGTTCTGGGACACAGACGACGACTTCGTAACCGAATGATGGATTGTTCGAGTGGAGATGGTCGTAGAATTGTGCCAAACATCGATTCTTGAAAAATCGGATTATTCCTGACTATATCCTAGTTCGATTACCATGATATTATGCAAAATTATCATTATACATAATGTAAAGAATTATATTTTTTGTTAGGGCTATACTTGAATAGAAATAGAAAATGAAAATCCAAGTACCCCTTTTTTAAATTGTTTATTTACGACATGTTTCGGCCATGATGCCATTATCAAGTAATTAAATGAAATCAATGAAAGCAATTCTGAACGTCTGATCCTTTTTTGGCAAGTCTATGTCTCCACATAATTCATTACATTATAGAATAAAAAATGAAAATCCAAGTAGGGACTCTTTTTTAAAATTGTCTATTAACGACATGTTTCGGCCATGATGCCATTATCAAGTAATTGAATGAAATCAATCCAATTACTTGATAAAGACATCATGGCCAAAACATGTCGTAAATGGACAATTATAAAAAAGGTACCTACTTAGATTTTCATTTTTAAAAATGTAAAGAATTATGTGGAGACATAGACTTGCCAAAAAAGGATCAGACGTTTAGAGTTGCTTAGTTGTGTAAGGAGGAAAAGAGAAATATACATCAATATCAGAATATCAGGAAGGGATTTGGAAAGTTCTGCTCTGCTTCTACTCGTACAGGCAAAATAATTCCATTCAGATGATGATGTATATGAGAATAGTGAAACATTTGCAAAGAGTTTGAATTCCATCTTCAGAAAAGAGATGGACTACACAGCTCTGATAGCACAGAATGTACTGTATAATAATTAAATATTCAAGTACTAATGTTTGATAATGAGTTGACTTTGACTGATTCAAGTGTTGAAAATGAATAAAGAAAACATTTATAAATAACAGAGAGCAACACTCACCAGTTATTTCCTCTGACATCAGTACTGATGCCTTTTTGGAAATTATTTATTAAGGTGCAAGGTGCAGATCAGAATGGATAGAACTTGGATTACAGACGGGTTACTGTAATTTCCTAGGCTTTTGCAATTTCCAATCTAGAGAATTATTCCTTCCGTCCACAACTCCGACAGTATGGGACTATTTCAATTCTACGAATTATAGACGCTGATTCTACGAACTTTTCACACACATTCAACATTAATGCTACAAATAGTTTTCGGGCTGAGAACACGACAAACAATATTTACAACATGATTCCCCCAGGGCTCTCCCAGGACGAGAGATCAGATACTTGAATAATTCAACGAAGAACGGAATTGAAACTTAAAGAACATTGGAATTCTCGGAGTGCTCAATTCTAATGAGCTGAGTGCTAAGAGATATTGCTACGATTTTCACTGTTGCAACACTGGAAGACATTAGCACCTTAGTTACACTCACCATGTTTAGGTCAAGGTTAATGATTTTCTTATTAGAAATATGCTCAATCGAGACAGTGAACTCCTCATTTGGACGAATTTTTTACTTTGTTTTGAATTCAAGAAAGAAAAAGTTCCACTAGAAGTAGATAGGGCTAGAGTTAACATATAATCGATTACCATCTTATCATTTTCGTTGAATGCAGGGTTTCAGGATCTACAATTTTGATATCACATTTTCCCAAATGAAAGAAAGAAAAAATTTCTATTTTTCACAAAAAACTTTCATATTGAATCTCTGTATCTTGTTTCGTCATAGAACAGCTACTCGTACAAAATGTTGACTATACAGCTTATGTGAAAATATCCAATGGATGAAATACTCTCAAAAACCATAAGAAGTACGAAAAATTGCAGTTTCTCATCCCTCATAAAGTATGCACAGGCGCACAGGTTCAGAAGTGTTTAGAATTCGGATTTATCATGCCGATTTTCCTGAATAAGCTCAAATCACACAAGCAACTCATACCTATTTTCGCAGGTCATGTTCTTTTTTATATGAGACTCGACAGGTCTAATATGAGAGTTTGTTATTTACAGTGGTCACACCCGTGTGGCTTATCGAGCTCACATACATTGCCTACCATAGCATGAGGTGAGCAAATATGGGAGAGCGCCACCAGCCACCAGCAACCACCTAGTTCAATGTAAACACAGCAAATCATGCCCGACTCACCAAAATGCCGGATTTTGCTTGAAACAGAGAACACCACTGTAACAGGTTCCCTCTCCTTAAGTACACAGGACACACAATTGCTGCAATGCGGTGCCAGGATATTACCCCGGCCAATATCACGTTCTACATCTTTCTTTGTAAGACGGAAATAAGGGATAGAGGGATACGACATTACTATTCCTATATTATGTTTTGTATTCTCTTTCCAAGTTTTTAAATGTTACAGTGCTTAATAATTAAACTATAAAAGATATACAAAATTAAAAATGCAATTATTAAGTTGTTACTATTCTATAATACCCAATGATTTACAGTGTAACAAACTAAAAATAATTTAAAATGTCGTGGAAATGTGCCTACATAGGTACCGGTATGAAACCAGTGCGTAGACACGAATTGCTGCATAACTTCGAGAAATATTTTTGTTGTTGTAAAGGAGATGGGAAATAAAATAGATGACAGTTAGAAATTAAATTGACCGAAGAAGCCTGAATTTGAGCTTTCCATTGACTGGAACTTCAAATTAAATTGAATAAAACTATAAAAATTCTGTACCTTTATTGAGAATTTTTTTCAAGTTTTTCATTGTTACGATAAAGAAAGCAAATTAGGTGAACGAGATCTCACTCTCACACCTAATTAAAGGTTGTGTGGCAGAGAGGGCCTGGAGTACCAACTCCGCCCTAATAAAGGCATATATCAATAAATCAATCAATCACACCGGAAGATTTCACATTGATCGAAAGCTCCTTTCAGAACTTTCTTTTTTGTGTTAGACTAGGTCAGTATCTATTTTGTGTATGAGACTACTCAGACTGAGATAAAGCTAGTACAGTTGTTAGAGTTTGACTGTATATTATTGCCGAGACGAGATTATCCTCTATACACCTTTTAAAATACGATAAATTTTATTTTAGCTGTGTAAAAAAGTGAATGCAGAAATCTCAGTATAAATGTATTCTTTCCAGCAACAGGTTTCCCATGTAGAAAACAAATTTATGTTGCTACTGGGCAAAAGCTAAAATATTTAGAGCACATTCATCTTTGTGCTTCCTTCCCTGGTAGGTATTAGGAAGGTTGGAAAGTATCTAAACAGAATAGTCTTCAATCAAAAGCTAAAATAACTATGTACAGTAATTGTAATGTTAATTTATGATAATGATTATTTTCTCCTATAGAAAATTGTCGCTGGTTACTTTCTATCAATTATTATTGGAGTCAACACTGTATTCAACGTTACTAGTTTGGTCTGATTCTAAAATTTCAGCAATATTACCAGTTATTTTGTATATGATAGAAAAATATAATGTATTTCGTTCATTTCACGATAAATTCGATGAATTCAATTTTCTATTAGAAATAGCATGTAATTTTGAAATGGGTAACATCATTATACCACTCAAATCTAATATGCAAATCAATGAGTCGTTTTCAAAGGTCGTTATTCAGACTAGATTCATGGGCATAGTCTAATTTTTGGAGTAGTTCACATGAATTGCAATATGATCAGTTTAGACGATAGCCATTTTGTTCCAGCTAATAAAACGGTACAAGTGGGATAAAAGTGGCAAGCGAACAAAGCGATAGCCTGTGTCCTGTGTTTAGCATAGCATAGCAGGCCGCGAGGCAAGTATAAGCTGCAACATTATCTGTCGTGTTCGGTTCAACTCATATCAGGCTGAATTCGCTAAGCGGCCATAACACCCTCACACCACCCAACTAACTAACTAGCTGCTACTGCTACAACACCCGACCATGATTAACGATATGCCACCACAAGGGACCACGAACAGGTGAAACGGAATTACTTCCACAAGGATGAGCTTTCCTCTTACACAATACAATAAAACAGTTCACTGATGAAAAAATGTGAGTGTTCCTCGAAGCGAGTGCTAGTCTAATAGCAAAATGTTGTTGAAAAAAGTCGCATCCCCCCTCATATTTCGACAGAATTCGACATGAGACTCCAGAATAAAAACTTGCCATCAAGAAAGAGAATTTTCCATTAGGTTTCAAAATGACTTGCGCAACATAAGGCTGTATCAATTCGAATTATTAATTTCTTCGATTAACTGTCTAACATGAAGCCAAGAATTCAATAGAGAAGATCCAATATTCAAACTCAGCACTTTTAGTTCGAGACACAGATTAGAGTGGAATATGGAAGAAAACAGTATTTCAATTCAACACTGGTGTAGTGGATCATGTTCAAAGCTGACCTTGGGCATTTATAAATGAGTCTTATACAAACAAAATAATCAAATTGAACAAATAAATAAGGGTTTTCATGATATTTATGCCTATGTTTTTCATGGTTTTCCATGTTATGCTATGGTTTATGTTATGGATCATGGTTTATGTTATGCCTATGTTTTCATATGACTTATTCTAAAATAATTTTGGATGTTCGATAATAACGGTATCAAACATCAACAAATACAACTTAGGAACATTTATGAAATCTCATTTTTGTTTTCAGAAGAGGCTGCCAAGAAACGTGCATCTGATACCCATCAATAATAAAATCGGTGACTGTCAATTGGCGAAAGTAAATGCTTGGCAAGAAGATGCAATTATTGTTGTTTGTTGATCCCGATAAGCAACATAATGAACATTATAGATGTTGAGATTACAAATGGAAATTCAAACTGTCTGATCAAAAGACTTGCAGTGGAATATGCTTGTATTCTAAATTTAGTAGTACCTATTGGAGTATTTGAATAGAACTATTTCATTATTTGAATGAATTATTTTAAAGGGTATTTGAATAGAACTATTGGAGATTATAAATAAAATAGAAATCTCAGAAACATTTTTATTCTATTCTTATTTATATTCAAAAGTAGCCCTAAAGAAAAAAAGATTATTAGAGATTGCATAATACAAAATTTATACTTACAATTTTTACTATACTATTGTTTCATCACATAAAAAAGTGTTGGATCTAGACATTCTGAAATAGTGAACTACTGTAGGGCAATGTGTTTTCGTTATAAGCATTAACGAAGTCTCACTTTTTGAAGTTTAATACGTTTGGATAGAGAAATTTTGAAAACACGAGGTACTAAGTGAGTTCAGAAAAGTTCGTGCATGAAACCGCTTTTCTGGCAAACCCAGAGGAAGAGGGTGCACTAATATACTGTGCGCAGTAGACTACTTAAGTAGACTTTAGTGCAGCAGAGTAAGGTGATATTGCGGGATAGAACCACCACACGGGGACAGAGTTGGGAAAAGTTGTCTCTGGAGGAATGCATTCATGATAACTGACATAACTGCATCCTCAACTCATTTCCCAGCTGAATTTTCATATTAGAAAATAACAGTCCGGCAATTTGATGTCGTAGCTTAAGGTTGAAGGTTGGTTCATTCGAACCAGACCTCGATCATTTGTCAAATCGCTACAATCTGTTGGACTGAAGCAATGTGGAAGTGAGTTGCATTACCGAGAGCTGTGATGGGTGCTTTTGAAAATGTTGTATGCCACACATTGAAGTCTCACCCCACCACCACAGCAATAAAACTCTCCTCTAGCTCCAAGCCACACACACATTGCACCAACCAAATGCTACAAAGAAGCATGCAATATTCACGGCGTGACTCCGTGTATAGAGTTCCAATACATTCAGCATTCGCAGCTGGTTTGTATGTCAGCATACATATTCGATACTGAATTCTGTATTACCATTACAACACTCACGATTACTGTATCTAGCAGTCCTTGAAGTCTGAGAGAAACGCAGTGTTTTGAAATGTTTCACTTGCTGTGTGTCTTCATTTTTGTTGTCAAAAAGACTACCCTTTAGAACTAAGGGAAATTTACTGTGTTGAATTAACGTTATAATACTCAATTATAAATAGGATTTGATTTGAATAATTTGTGATCCAAATCCTAGAGTCTGAGAAAAACACAGTGTTTTAAAATGTTTCACATGCTGTGGAATGGTCTTCATTTTTGTTATCAAAAAGACTACCCTTTAGAACTAAGAAACATTTACGGTGTATAGATTTATCTGCCATGATTTGATAATATTCAATTATAATTTCTGATAATTTGATAATATTCAATTACGAATAGGATGTGATTCGAATGATTTGATTTCATAATAAATCCGAATAGTAAGGATGACAAAGAATATAAATTCCTGTAGATTTCCCTGTCTTGGTTTGTGAATAGGAAGCATAGACAAATATCATGTGTTCGGAGGATAAAGTAAGAAACAAATAAAAAGGCTCTCAGAAAGAGGTCCAACAAAGGAAGGCTCTTGTTACAGTAGAGAGAAGGCACAAACACATCGATTTCGGGCGTCTGTTTGAGGAGATTTTCAAATCTGTTTTCAGTTTCCATCTAAAGATGTCCAACTGAGCGTTCCTATTAAATTTCTGTTTCTTTGTTGGGTTGTATTCAGATGAATAAATCACTCTTTTTTGCCTTTACAGCATTTTCAAACGAATAGCTTCACTAACATAAAAATTAATTGTAAATCTAAATGCAAGGATTATAAGAATTATCACAAGCTCAATTTCCTGCGCTTGATTTTTTTACTTCACTCTTAATCTGAAACATGATCAATGCTTCTCTATTGATCATGATTCATGTATCAAATCAGTACAAATCGATGTTAGTCATGCTTAGTAGAATGAATATTGAGATGAATAACAAATGAAGTAATATTATACCACTAGGAATTATTCCAATCTAGGAAAACGGGTTAGTGTAATCGTGCTCAATCCAGTAATCATTACTGTATCGATTCTAAACGTTGCTGGAGGAGGATATTATTATTTAACGTTTAATTAAAACTGGAAGTAATTTACTCCAGGAGCTCGTTAATAGAAACTTCACGGGGTAGGGAACGAGATAGGGAAGTAATAGCAAGCGCAGTCCCCCAGAAGTGTTTAATTCAAGCAATGCTCGCGGAGTACTGTGAGGTAGGTATGAACAGTTACTTCCAGCTTCACGCTTTTGACTTATTACTCGCAAACTAGCTTAGCCAGTGCATTCCATATAGGATGATAAATCAATTTGAAAAAAAATCATTTTCTCAATAGGCAATGTCTGGTGACTGAATGTTTTATGAAAATGTGTTTTTCATTACTATACTGTTCATATCTACAAGAATGAGAAAAGAAATAAATTACAGTCTAGCATAGCTTGAATGACATTAACATAAAAAAATGTGAATATTAAGATTCTTCAAAAGTATATGTTACAGTAAATTACATACAGTTTTCACATGTAGGCTTCACTAATTCTCCTTCAATGGAGAAGTTTACAAATTTCTCCTCCCATAAATCAATCATACATATAGCTACTACATTCATGATTGGAGTCAAGTAAGCATGAGAGAATTTGTAATATATTGGTTTTTGATGTTCGAAGATTTAACACTCATTTATCGGCTGTCAATAATTCAAAAATACGAGTACGAGGTTTACGTTGAGCTGAACACTTTTCTATGACAGCAGAGAGGGTGAGGATGCTGCTTTCCCATCGATTCTGTATTTTATCGGCAATAGGGTTCAGGTTGTTTCAGCCCCCACCAGGCAGAAGCAGTACTTGCTGTGGGTCGTTTCACTGCTAAATCTGAATGCGGAATTCTTTATTTCGATAGCTCGATTACGAGAGATTGCAGAGTAGTAGATGTTTTAGACTTGGTTGAAAGTATCTCTCCTAGTAATTTGAAAAAAGTTGAAAAGCTATTCTTCTGTTAGAGCTTATTATAACAACATCTATGGACAGCATCCCTAATTTGCTCACAATTTATCTCTACGGCGTTCAAGGTGTAGGAAAGAGCTTGATTACAATTACGTCCTGTATCAAAAGTATCGTAATTTTACCGTTTCAGGGGAAGGGGTCACAGACCGTTTCTTACAGACCGTATTGAGAACTCAGATTTTTGCATTACGAATTAATTTGACTTGGAATATCATAATGATAACTAAATTTATTATAAGCAATTTCTTTTATATGTATATTATAATTATGTATTAATAAATGAACTCCTCTGGGTGAAAATCATGGGAATTCAGAGAGATTATAATCAAATTATTAATTAGTTGATTCATTAATTTTAATTAATTGGATCATTGTTGATATAAACTATAATATCGGGGCACCGAGCTTCGCTCGTTATTTTTATTTATCGATAAACAGAACACAATTCTCTAAAATGATCGTGTTTATATTTTACAGCTGGCAATACGTCAGCTTATGAATTTCGGGAATGCGATATTTTGATTTTCCACAAAACCACTTGCTCACTTTTTACTATCCACAGACGACGAAAGTCTCAGCTGTTACAGCCAAGGATGAATTATCCTTTTACTGTCGTTCAGCGAGTTTTCCCAAGGATGAGACCTAGTGCAATCGAATTTTTATATCATAAACCTACTATGTTCCAAATTTCGTGAAAATCGTTAGAGCCGTTTTCGAGATCCTTTTAACATAAATAACCAGATAGAAAAATATAAAAATAACCAGATATAAAAATATAAACAGATATACAGAAATTGCTCGCTTAATATAATAGGATAAATGAGCTGCTTACATTGGAATTTGATGTAACTGAAAACAACCCATTAAAACAAACGTAAAATAAGTTTATTCGCAGGTGAATTCAGTACAGAATCCAGCAATTGTGATTGGAGAGAACAGAGGATGTCTTGAACATACGCAGTACGCAACCATCTACAATTCAAGCACTAGGTAAGAAGTACAGCGAATACATTTTAGACGTTCCCTGGAATGAGATTACAGGCCTTGAAATGAAAGTCTCACTTGGAGCTGGAAAAGCTTTTACTACCCCTTGAACAGAATAGCCAGCAACGTGTTGCCCGACCAATTAACTGCAAATGAGGTCGTACTTACTAATCAAGCTCATCCTCAACTCGAATTTCTACTCGCTTACTTTGCTTTCAACGCTTCTCATCTCACAATTTGTTACTTCTCTCTTCTACTGTATCATCATACTGTTGTTTTAAATGTTTGCATTGTTGAGATAGTCTTACGTTCAAAATTTTCCATTTATTTATTTATTTAATCATTCAGAATTACACAACTTACAGGAAAGTACCACAGGCTTATAAGCCCAAAACGGTTTCAATTCGAATTTATACAACAGTCCAAATGTAGCTAGGTTATGTGTCACTCAAATTCTTGAATTACACACGCAATTTACAACTCAAAACACACAAAAATCATTTTTGAATTAAAATTCAAATTTTTATTTGAATAATCCAGGCCGTTTTCCGTGGTTGGTAATTCTAATATGCAAAGCAATCTCACATAACCATTTCTCAGTTTACGAATACTGTACACCAAGTGAGCTATTCCATGTTTGAATATAATTATTCAAATGTTTTATTTGATATCTCAAATATCTTCTATCATGATACAATAAGCTTGATATATTGTTTGTGGAAGTATTTCTACGAGATAGATGATTGATGGAATTGCTACTAGAAATTCATTATCGTGACATCTTATCAAATTAGATAAGATACGAGTGCTCGGTATTTCTGTAGAACTGGTGACCGATCAAGGTCAGCTCCGTCAATAATAATTTATAAGCTTCAAAATCAATAGCTCAGAACCAATCTTAAATTATAATTTCACCCATCATCTCTTCCAATATCCATGCACGAGTCCAGGACTCACTGAACTAAAGGGCATAGTCTGCAAAGAAAAGACTCCTGATAATTTATTTGTGAGTTGCTTGATTCTGTTCTGAAACTGAGAACTAAAACATAAAGGAGATTGAATCCTGGCAACTCTGGAAATATATCAGATAGAAGGTTTTAAAGATTGATTCAAAAATATCAGCCTGGCTTAATTAAATAACTTTCATTTCATTTAAGTGTTCAAATATTGAGAGCGAATGATATACTTCTTGGAGTACAAATTTGCAGATTTCATTTCCTTTGTCTGTCTCTCCCCAAACTTTGCAACTAATTTTCATGTAGAGCAAAAAGTTTAAATCGCATTTTCCATTCGAGAGACACCGCTTATATTCATGAGTAGAATCTGGAATTCAAAGGAGCTCGATAAGCTGAATTCAGAGAGTCCTGAAGAACAATTTGAGGAAAATAAGCTGAGTTTGGTTCTTACTGTTCATCCAAATTGAGCAAGAAGACGAATTAAAATTGAAATGAATGAATATTAATTTATTTTTTAAGACAAATTTATTGGAAATAGTTCATCACGTTTATGCATATTTCAAAGTTGGACGTATTCCGGATCAAGTCAGCTATTCTGTTAATGGCATTGGAAAGGCTCTGTATGAGATCAAAAGTTATCAATGTGAATGGGAGAGTTGTACTTCAAAGACATAAATCCATACTCAGCTTCATTTTCAATAATATTTAGTTATCGAACACATCAAAACTCCATAGCCTACAACAGAAACAAAGACTGTCAAGAATAAAAGTTCTTTACAATATTCATTTAATCAGGGTATCTGTTTATTAGTTCAAGGAAACTAATTTGATAAGTTTTAGCCAACATAAAAGAAAGTATCAATACATTTTGCAACTAAACTGTCGACTGTTTGGAAAGGGTTTGCTGCTTGGAATGGAGGTTGCGTGACCAAAAAGACCAGGACTAGTTTGCCTCACGGAAAGCTGAATTATAGCGAGGTAAAGTATTTACAAAAGCGACGAGAAACGTTTGCGGTGAGCCTGACAACTTGGCCAACTTACTTCAACATAATTTACTATCAACTATATAAAACAATTACTGGGGTTGTCTTCATAGAGAAAGTTTCTCTCTGCAAGAACAACAACGAATGTCAAATATGCTTGCTTAAAACACCTGCTTGATGACAAGGAATTGCTATGCTCTTCCCATCGACACATATCAACTATTGAATATTATATTAAATCATATCAAGAATCTTTTCATATCTAGTATGACGTGTCTTTGTTGAGTCACATCCTCGCATCCAGTTTAGTCGCGGAAGTATAACTACGAGTAGTTATTGAAGTAAGGAATTTACATTCTTTGGATTCCAAAGTTCCATCACCTGAAAAATAATGTTGAGATGAAATTTTATGATCCTATCCTTCATGCTCTTGAAGGGAGCGGAGTGACTATAGCATGAGGGAAAATTCTCTACCATGAATAATCTAGCTAAAAATCTCCTGGAAATATTATAGCAGAAAGTTATTCTCGAACAGCACTTATGAATTACGAACATGTAAAAGTTCATTAGTAATATGAAATCGAATTATAGAGAAATATTGCACGTGTGAAGGATTGAACTCCTTTACCCGTGAATAAACAATTGCAAATTTTAGGGGTAAGTGCAAACTTCAGAGATTATCAATTACTAAAAAGATTTTTAATAGAACTCAAATTAGAACCAAATACAAATATTAATGATATCCAGGACTCACTCGTATGCACGAGTCATTGAATTACTAGTATCGGGGCACCGAGCTTCGCTCGATATTTATTTATTGATAAACAGAACACAATTCTTCAAAATAATTGGGAAAGGAATAACAGGCACAGCCCAAAACTGTTTCTTCTCCGAATTTTGATTTATACACTATAAATCATCCAAAAAGTAGGTTATGTTCCATACACTTGAATTCAGGTCCAATTTTTCAGTTCAAATATAGTGAAAACATAGAAGTTCTAATTTATATTTTTTACAAACCAAATTGAATAACAAAATAACACTCACTAATCGCTTAAAACAAAAAAATAATTATTAACTTTGAATATTATGATATACCATGTCATGTCAACAAGTCAGATTATTTTGATCGAGTCTATTAAAATTTCTAGATTTCTCGCGAGATACGGTAAGCTGATTGATTACACAGCACATGAATCTCCTGTTATCGACAGACGACGAAATTATCATCTGTTTTTCCAAGGATGAATTATCCTTTTCATGTCCTTCAGCAAGTTTTCCCAGGGATGAGACCTAGTGCAATCGAATTTTTATATCATAAACCTTCCAATAAAGGATGAATTATCCTTTTCATGCCCTTCAGCAAGTTTTCCCAGGGATGAGACCTAGTGCAATCGAATTTTTATAACATAAACCTTCCAAATTTCGTGAAAATCGTTAGAGCCGTTTTCGAGATCCGTTGGACATAAATAACCAGATATAAATAAATATAAATAACCAAATATAAAAATATAAACAGATATACAGAAATTGCTCGCTTGATATAGTCTAATAGGATACTGCGTCTAGTAGCGACGCGAAATATCGAAGTAATGCGCTTATAACTACATTAAGTAATGAGATTAGTGATGTTCATCTCATGACAAGTACAAGAGCTTATAACAGACTACTGAACGTCTGTACAAAAAACTATCCACAGTCTTATTTTTCAGGGCTTGGCTATTGGAATTTCTAGAAATATTCCAATAATTTTATAAAATGCGAATCATTGGTTTGCAACGAGTGCTTCGACAAATTCGGTTCAGTTCTCCAATGGAAGAGGGGCAGCAGAAAATACGAAGATGATGATGGGCTACAAGTTTTCTATCGGAACTACGGTAGCATATACAATTCTAAAGGCTTTACCTCTCTTCAAAATAGTATTTCCCTCACCTTTGACATACTAGAGTGAATAACGTACTCATCATTTCGAAATTCAAAGAATATTACTCATGTTGTTGGCAAACGTTTTTAGACGTTCAAAGAGCAGAGATCCTCCGACAGAAATCCATGCCAAAATTCCATTTCTTAGACTCTTCATAGAAACCGGGAAGAATACTCTTTTATTTGTGAAACAGAAGAATATGATGAGAGAAAGGGATAGAGTGAATCTTGATAATTAACTATGTGGCTACCTATCTCTCTATCAACTTCATGCAACAAGTCTAGTTGCTTATTTTATTCACCTTTTGAGTATATTGTACTCAGAGTTATACTGTATTTTCAAAAAATTCCTAACATGCAATATATAACTGAACGTTGCTTGCTTACACAGTTTCTACTAAATAAAAACGTAACTAAACTAGTATTTCAACGAAAAAGGTGCATGCCGTCTGCAAGGTAGACATCAAACAGCATTTTGAATGAATAAATTGCAATCGTTTCCATCCACAAAGAACTAATCAAATTGACAAAGTCGTTACATCAAGTGCAATACAGGCTAGATTTCATTGTTTGACCCATATTATGTTCAAAATATCTGTTCTTATTCATTCCGAAAATGATCAACTAAGTTTTCAACCGGGTACAGGCTTCAATTAACATGTTCAACTCAAGACTAATTTGAACAATACTGAGAATAAAAAATTAATAAGATTTGTTCAATTCATAATATTTAAACATGATGTGCTTTTAGGTTGATGAAAGAGTGATAGATATTTGGTGAGAAGGAATTAGTAGATTGTATATGGTGTTTCAATATATTCTTGAAGAGTCGAATAAAATAATTTAAATTTCTCCTGTTAACCAACAACCAACCATCAGAGTTGAGCCCGCATCACAGTTTTGAGGAAGTTTGTGAAATGAGAAGGGAATATTGCTGTGATATTAAACTACTTTTTGTTTCAATAGACTCCCAATCTGAATGAATCAGAGAAAAGCTGGCTTGAGCTAGATGTGAAACTGGACAATTCTGTGATAAATATAGGACTTACTCTAGAAATTCAATTTTAATATTCAAGATAACCTTTACTTATTCTTTCCAAGTCAAAGAAAAAACTCATCATTGTACTGTACTCATTATTATTCTTGGTTAAAGAAATTAAATAAGAAATAGCGTAAAGTTTAGAGCAAATAAAAATCACCTAGAGGTGAATAGAGTACATGTGGATTGATTTCTAGAGTAGATAGTCTAGACAAGTAGCTAAAGGCGCGAGTATGTTGAGAAGTAACTAATATCATCAATTAATTGAGCTACTAGATCGAATGTGAACAGCTTATCAACATACATTTTGTGAAGTTGATGTTTGTTTGGTAATACAGACAATAACAGTGAGGTATATTATACTGTGATAAGACATATCAATTCAAAAATGAGAACCAATTCTAGGGTGGATAAGGATACGTTTTAAAATCCACGAAGCAAAAATATTTTCTAGAAGAGGTGAAAAGAACATAATGTTGTTGAGAGCGCGTAGCAAACGAGAAATGTTGTAATACTGCACCATCTCTCACCGTGAAATTGCACAGAAGAAAGCACCAGGCAAGGTTTCTCATCCATTGCTTCTAATCCAACGACTAATAAATTACATCCAGTCCCAGGGGCGGAGACCTCTTTAGTCAGACTTCTCCATACTATTGAGCGCCAAGCTTCTCAAAATCCTTTCTTTGTGAAAGAAAAATTCAGATCAATCCATCATTTTTCTACAAATGCTGAGCAATTATTATCGAGAGTAGACAAAAGGGTAAACTGATAAGATCATTTACGATGTAGTGAATTGATTAGAAAAGATAAGATTATTTATGTAAAAATTATTATGTGCTTTGACGGATTGATTTAAATTTAAATTACGGAATGAAGGTAAACCATTTTTTCTCAATTATCTTATTTACAGAAGATGAATTGTATTATATTAAATGCAGCATAAAGATCCTTTTTTGTAAGAATCTCTGAGGGAATCCTATCAATTAAAACTTGACGATATAGTTATATTTGCAATTACAGAAATTAAAGTAATATGTATCCATATTGAAAAGAACTTTCCATTGTTGATAGCATCAGTTCTTTGAATGGAAAAATCTAACGTATTCCCGTTGGTTTCATAGAGAACAATTTATTTTGAATGTAAGTACAGTACGTGGAAAATGTATTACGTTAATTGGAAAGTCCTAGCTTTTATAAAGATTGAGTGAAATGAATCAAATGAGACGAAATATGGAATGGTCGACTAACGGGCTTTGTTGATACTGTACAAAGATAATTAAATTGGGATAAAGTAATGGAGTTTCGTTGACAAAACCCAACTCTTTCTATCTGCGGTACGGAAAGCTAACAACTGAATGCAGATCAGTTGCTCTAGATTTGGAAACTGGAATGCAAAATAAACGGTGGTTTTTTAGACCACCAAGTGATAGAATAGTCGTGATAACGAAAGATATATTGGCTGCGAGTGCGAGAGCTCTCATTAAATTCCGATGATTCCTTTTGGCTCGACAAAATACTGCAACATTTTTGCCATCACCCCCCCCCTCCATTCTACAACAAATTCCACCCTTGATCATTCTGCTAGCATACGCGCACGCACCCTCATGTAATATTCATATTTAGCCGTTCATTGTAGAGGACACAGTTATTTTGCACAAGGCATAATCTACAGGAGGATAGAATGGATTACAGGTATAAGGCCGATATTCAGTAACCAACATATTTCAGTGCCTATAATGTTTTTCAAATTATGCATCTGTTTGAATAAATATTATATTTTTCTAAAATCTGATAAGACAACTGTGAAAAATTGGAATGCCAAAGTCAGAAGAGGCTGCCAAACTGCAATTGGATGTCGACCAAGAGTAGTGTCTCAGAATTTACTGGAGTTTCCGATAAAAATATCACGTTGAAAACGAGATGGAATAAAAATCACAGCTTGATTCGAAACAAAAATGAGATGCAGTTTTGGAAGTTCAACATACTGCATTATTCATTGCAACTCATTTGCTTACATGACTTAACATGGAGATCAAGCACAAGTACTAGAAAGATGGGGTTTTAATTGTGTTCTGCAGAACCGAAGTTTTTTCCTTTAACTTTATTGATTCAATCACAAATGACATAATGTATTACCAGGTCTTGCAAGACCCATTGCATATTATACTACATTATACATTCAACTGATCGTCATGAAGATATGATATTTGATTGAAAGACTTCCATATTTTCTTGAAGTATTGCTTACTCGAGTCAAATTCCCACGAGGCACGGCAGAGTCGGCGCATCATTAGTTAGTACCGCAAAATGCTTGGCAGGTTGCAAAATCGACAGGTTACCTGCATGAAAGGAAGCTAGTCTGCATAAAATAACTGCAAGTCAAGTGGCAGATGCCGATCCTATTCCGAGATCACAGATAATAATAATCACGGATATAATCGTATCAAAATTGAAAGTCAAAGCTGAAAGACGGCGTTGAAAGTTGAAAAATTCTACTAGATTCAATTGTATCATTCGGCAGAGACTTTGTTGTCAGTTTAGTGGTAATGCGGATTTAATTTATTTACAGTTTATTTAGTCACTTATTATTATGTAGCTCAAGTGATTTGGGCACTAATCAATGATAAAATAATATGCAGAATAAGGCTTGCGATTTCAACTAATAGAACAATCATTAAAATGGTGAGAGTGAAAAATATAATATGATGCCTTAAAAACCATGTTATATTCGACATTTTTCAGTATGAAAGTTTCATTTTTCATTTTTTTCTTTTTTAAAAATTTCATTTTTCATACTGCTAACCAGTATGAAGTTTTAATTCAAACTTCATACTGGTTGAAGTTTAAATTTCAACCAGTATGGTTGAAATTTCAAATTCAACCATACTGGGCTCGTGGGCTGTAAGCTATCCTTTTAAACTGAGACAACCGAATAGATGAGCAAGGAAGTACCGCTATAAAATATTCATAATTTAATCAGACTCCACCGCATCAAGAAGGGTTCCTAACAAGGTTGCCTCGCCCAAACTCTCCAGAAAAAACTCGTAAATTTGTACTTAGTTCCAGGGGGCTACATAGGTTATTTAATCACGTTCCGTAGCTAGTTACTTGGAGCATGTGTAACAGTGAGGGATATGGTTGGGGCATCATCTGGGCCCACAATATTAGAAAACTGTCCCAATAGTAAGATATCCTACTTTTCTCTCTTCACCACACAATAACATGATGCTTAAAATTCATATTACGAAGCTAGGAAGTATCAAACTCTAATAATTACTGGCATACTCGTCAGTTGAATAACAATAGCAATTAGTAAACTGTGATGGAAATAAGATGATCAAACTAAGTTCTGTTAATTACTATCAGAGAGAACAGATAATATATTTATTATTTATAAATAATAATATTATTTATAAATAAATATATAAATCTTATATGTTATCTCTGTTAGGTAGAGTATTTGTATTTGCATCTCAAGGATAAACTTTTCTCAGTTATTTTCAAGTTGTGTTCCTTGTAGTTTTCTGTTCAATAATCAAGTAGTGTATACTCTATGTTTAAATACTGGTCATCGTGAACAATTAAGTAAAATTATAATTAACTGAGCGAAATGAGGTCTAAGATTCAAGTCGACGGTTTGTTATTTCTATTTATATTTAAATGTTTATATGTTGCGTATTTACGGCGAAACGCGGTAATAGATTTTCATGAAATTTGACAGGTATGTTCCTTTTTAAATTGCGCGTCGACGTATATACAAGGTTTTTGGAAATTTTGCATTTCAAGGATAATATAAAAGGAAAAAGGATCCTTCATATGCCAATATTAGAGTAAAAATCGGACTATAGAATTATTCATCATAAATCAGCTATCTAGTGGACTATAATACTACTCGTCCAAAAACATCAATCATCTTGAAATTGTATCTTTCCAACAACATAAGTAGACAGTTGTCTACTAACTTTGTCTTTCCATAAGCTGAGGCCATGATTCTAGTTTGGAGCTATTGATAGAAAACATTTTTTTACATGTTTCTTTTTTAATCTAATGATTAAAACTGCAACAAATATTATTGAAAAGAAATTGATTTATAAAATCATGAAAAGTGATAAATGAAGTTTGTAGGAAATCAGCATTATGGTAGTTTATTTTGTTAATTTCAACACACCGATTTTTCGCCAAAACGACAACACAGAATGCTCTCTGATGGGTTGATTGGATTGGCGTATCGACGGCAACCAGACCTGATAACAGCGCTCACACTCACATTCCGGGAAGACACGTCACGGTACGATAGGACAGAAAGCTCTTTGTTTATTTAGGATTTCTTCAAGACATTTTAAATTGATAAATTATTTATTAATTTTTGAGAAAACATAACAACAGGAGGTCAATGTAACTTACTGAGCGCGAGATCTACTGTTCACAAAACGACTAGTAATAGCAATATCATAACAATTTTAACTAACTATTCTGCAATAGACTAATTTAATGTAAAACACTGTTTAAACACTGGTCATCGTGAACAATTAAGTAAAATTACATTAATAGCATATAATATCCATAGCAATTTTAACTACCTATTCTGCAATAGACTAAAACCCTAGATTTTAATGTAAAATGCCAAAAGTGACTTATTCAATTCCTAGTTATCGTAGTTTCTATCCTTTCTTTTGTATCTATATTTTCTATCGATGAGCATTCCATGCTCTTCTTTTCCATTGCAACATTTTTGCATAGGATCGATGAGTTCACCTAACTCAATCTATGAAGAGTGGCGGCGGGATGGGAAAGAGAGGAGCACGCGTTGGCTGGCAAGCGGCCAAAGCTTCAAATAGTTCAAGCCTGGTGTATTGTCTCTCCGCCGCCTCCGGGACCTGAACACTGTCCCACAGTCCCTCGAGCCACGAGCCCACATCCCAAACAACTTTTATTTCGAGAGAGCGCTCTCACACAATCAAATCAAAACATCTTTATAATATCAAGTGCTCTCTGAACAAAAGAACGGCTTTTAATCGGCTCGAATAATTAATATTATTTTGTTTGTCGTAATAACAAACTTTACCTTTGAGGCTCAATTTGGCTTCAACTGGGCGATTAACTTTCAAAATACAGTATCTGGCAGGAACATAATTCATTGTATAGTGACATCAAATTAACTCAATTATTATGGTTATAAAATAGTCTCGAGTTCTTTTCAAATATGATAGTCCAAGTTATGTTTTTAAAGAATCCGTTTAATTGAACAAAGCTCACGCAAAGCTCACTAAGATAACCATGCAGTCTCAAGTTTCATAAGCAATACTAATAAAGTTATATTCTTGACAAGCTATTTCAAAACTTGAAAGTTATTTGAGATATTACAAGTTAAAAGGATACAGCCAAAATATCGATAACAGCAAAGAGTAAAGATACCGTTTAATGATTATAAAAATAATAAAGGTACCGTTTGAAAGATTGATTACTTGTATTATTAAACGAAAATCCAAATTAAATGCTGTAAACCACCACGAAGACTTCTGCCATTTCAAATATTGACAACAGGTTAACATCTAGATGGAAATTCGATGAGAGCTACTAACCAAAAAATATTTGCCAGCCCGGGAATCGAACCCGGTACCTTCTAATTGCCAGTCAGGTATGCTCACCCTTACTGACTGGTCCAGTTTCTAAGTCCAATTACTGAATTACTAGTCAGTAAGGGTGAGCATACCTAACTGGCAATCAGGAGGTACTGGGTTCGATTCCCGGGCAGGCAAATATTAGCAGTAGCGGAAGTCTTCGATCAAATTTCAAATTAGTATTCAGTATTTCAGTACTTCAATACTTCAGTACTTCAGTATTTCAAATTTATCATGGTGGAAAGTGATAACATGCTTCTTATAGTCCATATTTATCCCGATAAGAAGCAAATAATAAATGTTTACTGAAGTGAGAAACACAGACGAATTGCATGTCAAATGCAGAAAGAAAATTAATATGCAGATAAAATAAATAATTGTATTCCTGATAAAAATAGGAGACAAGGATGAGCAATAAACTTGAACCAAGCTACATAAAATAAAACTGTGGATTTAAACTTGAATATTGCATTTTCTATGCGGAAAAACTCTTTGCCATACCAGTCAAAAGTTAACATCTTCAAACGACAATCACCTACTTGCAATAAAACGAATTCTGATTTACTGGTTCTAAACGAACCATCTCTGAATTTTTATATTCTGCTTGGATCTGCATAAATCTCTTGGAAGATTTGTCTATAAAAACTTCATATAATTTTTCTCATTACTAATAGAACCAACTCCAACATACATTTGCGTTGTTGGTAGGAAACATTACGTGCTCGTTTAGTCCCAGAAGAGATCTAGTTATCTTGCCCTCGAGTCGTAAACTCCCGAAGAAAGCTTCTACAGAAGTTTCCCCTCTGCCCCTATAAACTAGTGAACATCGATTTCGCGAACCGTATTCTGAACAACTTTTATGACCCAATGAATCCGTTTTTTTAGTATAATTTTCTAAACATTAGAATTACAGTATTGGATGAAATAAGAGTGGGCTAATTTTACTGGTACTATAGACTGACGAAATGAATATATCCACAAACAGCATTATTTTGAAAGAAATACAGTGTAATAAATTAAATGTTTAGTAAGATTTAAATTTGTTCTCGTGTTCTTTGATTATTGTAGAAATTATTTTTTAAGGGAGACAATCGAATGAGTCTTCTTTTCTTCGGGTTAAATTGATTCCAATTTTTGATGACAAAGTGAAAAGACGTATTTACTGTATTACTACTACAACAAAGATGACTGAAATGTAAAACAAATCGCATCATAAACGCAGTAGGTGTAATGTGATTTTGGCATAATCCCAAAACGTGGTTGATGCCACAAGCATCATAAAATTGATAAGAATAAAATATTACTGTATAATTATCACACTATCCATCACACTAAAACAAAATCATTATGATTTGTAATTTTAACAAATACTCTCATCGTTATTGAGTACTAACACATATCACAAACTCGATCTACATAATATACTCCTTTTAACAATTGTTTATTTTACAAAGAGAGAACGAATATCGCTTATCTACAGATTTGAGATTTGTAGAATTGAGCAAGTAAGTGCAACAAGTGTAACAAGCAAGGTTATTCCTGGATATACCTTCAAGAGATCTTGAAAGGATACCTTTCTTGAGGGCTTTCTATCTCCTTTCTTGAAAGCCGAGACAACCTCCTACACTATCCATGCTTCTGGTATTCAAGGCTGTGCAAAGGCTAAAAATGAACTTTCGACAGGTGATATTTTTCAAAGTTTTTCGATTTGTATATCGTCAAGCTATCAAAATGAAAAAGTTTTCTCAGGAAAACATTTTTTTACGATGATTACTTTTTGAGATATGAGCGCCTAAAGTTTACATTTTTGGGACAGAACATTTCAAATTCGGTAGGAGATAAATCCATGAGATTTAGAGGATAAATATTCTATGGTATTTTTGATTGAATAAAACAATTTTTTTTTTTGAAAATATCAATTTTTGAGGAAGTTGTTCAATTCACCAAAAATAACTCAACTAAAAGTTATTTTTGGTCATTTTTAGTAAACTTTCACAAATATTGTTATTTTTAGAAATTTTTTGTTTTATTACCAACATTATCAACAATAACATGCTTTTATCTCCTACCGAATTTGAAATGTTCCGTCCCAAAAATTTAGGCGCTTATAATTATCTCAAAAAGTAATGATCGGTGAAAAAATGTTTTCCTGAGAAAACTTTTTCATTTTGATAGCTTGATATATCGAAAAACTTTGAAAAATATCGCCAGTAAAAAGTTTATTTTTAGCCTTTGCACAGCCTTAATAAACGGGTTCAACAGCAACAGAATAAATATGCAGAAGCCACAAGTAAAGCATAAAACTTCCATAATTTGAAAACTTCATATTATTTAGTCAAGCCATTTATTCCCGCTGTTTTCTGTGTTTATTATGATTGGAGTTGTTAGAACATAGAATAGAGAGAGAAATATTGCAAATTACGGAAACTCTTCTAGTTGCTAAGATGGTTTGATAGCAACGAGTACAGGTGCTAAAGGTGTTTGTACAGCAGATGCAGATCATTGATCATTGCAGTTGTGACACTGCGGCAGTATTACACACTTACCTACTATATTCGTGACAAAGGGAAAGGGGTAGCACAATTGGGGGGGGGAGCCACAAAGCCTCATAACTCACAATCCCTTCGCGTCTGACCACATGAAATTTATGTTGTCTCTGTATACAACAGATTCAGCTGTTGCTAGTACCCAACCCTAGCTCAAAGGATCTCTCACGTTTGTATTTGCGGTGGAAGCGGCCAGTGATGGTGATGTCAATGATGTTTATGCTGTACCGTACTCTTTCGGTCTTTCACTATTTTTATTCACTTATTTCAGTATAAAATAGGTCATTGCTAGAATCCAGCATGAAGCATGAGCATAAATAATAAAAAGACTTTTCTCTAATTAATGTGTGAATATCGGGGCACCGGGCTTCGCTCGTTATTTTTATTTATTGATAAACAGAACACAATTCTCTAAAATGATCGTGTTTATATTTTACAGCTGGCTATACGTCAGCTTATGAATTTCGGGGATACGATATTCTGATTTTCCACAGAATCACTCGCTCACTTTTTACTATCCACTGACAACGAAAGTCTCAGCTGTTTCAGCCAAGGATGAATTATCCTTTTAATGACGTTCAGCGAGTTTTCCCAAGGATGAGACCTAGTGCAATCGAATTTTTATATCATAAACCTACTATGTTCCAAATTTCGTGAAAATCGTTAGAGCCGTTTTCGAGATCCGTTGAACATAAATAATCAGATAACCAGATATAAAAATATAAACAGACATACAGAAATTGCTCGCTCAATATAATAGGATTGTGAAGGGTCGAAATCGAACCTGGTGTTACCTGAGCCAAACTATTCCTGTTGTATACTTCAATAATATCGTGTACAAATGGATTGAGTTACAAATATTTGAACTGGTGTATCACTGAATGAACGAACAATTTCATGAACTGATAATTATTAATCTTTTTCGAAAACATCAAATGAGAGAAAAGGTTGTATCCAATATTCTCAACTTCCCTGCAAACGCCATCTATAGTGAGGTCCACGTTATAATTATAAAGTTTTGAATTACAGTTTGGTGCAATATTTGTATTCTTTTCGGGTTTCAATCTAATTAAAATCTAAATTTTGGTTTGTATATTTCTGGACTCGGAATTTGATTCAAAGTGAAGCAACATAGCCTACCTTTTAGGCAGACATTGGCTTACTACTATAAAATTCGGAAAGGGAGCAGTTTTGGGCTAGGCCTGTTGGTCCTTTTCTAATCATGTATTTGATGTGTTTATTGTTAAATGTAAATAAATAAATAATGGCAGTGGAGGAAGATAGGAGAACAACGTTGCCGATCCTCCGACTTGTCAATGCCTTCTATAGACGGTAGCTGATATAGATTTATTGATGTAATATTAACTGTTCATTCCAGTTTAAAATAATCAATTATATTTTATTAAGCAAGGAATAATATTTTTCAATAATTTCATAATGAATTTTCATAATTAAGATGAAATATTTTGTTAATTAATTATTAATTCGACATTGTTGAAAGACGATCTGGCAACAGAGCAAAGCGAGAAAGAGATAGCGATATCCGCTTTGTTGAATGATAGACAAGGATAGCAATACCATTGCTAGTCAAACACTGCCATTATAAGGTGTACCTCACTATAGTGTTCTTTAACATGTTATTGAGAATTGCTAGTACAAGATTTTGTAAAAGGATTTGACGAATTTTGGATCAAATTCCAGCGTTATTAGGAAAACTCATAATTCAGAATTTATTATAAGTAAAGGTGCCCCACAGTTGTGGTTGGCAGTTTTTTATTGTCACATATTTTACTTATCACTTGGAGAAGAGCAGTTATTTGAAGAGAAGTACCTTTTTGAAGAAACACTGTTCCAAATAGTATATATTAATGAGGATGATGGATTCAATAATTTATCAAGTAAAATATTATAGGAGAATAGAATATTATGGTACCTCTATAAAAAAGGGTACGTAATTCCGCCATGAAATCCAAATATCCACAAAACTGAAAGTATACAGAAGTTTCCATGTAGTTGAGAGTGATCTAGAAGTCAATAACAAGAAATAGAGTTTACTTGTTTGTTTAGGATAACGACTTGTTAATTTGTTAACACAGGTCTCAAGCAGTTAATTGCAAAGCTTCTCGTTGAAATAATTTTCAACTGGCCTCGCGAAAGGTGAGGGGGTGGAGTGTCACGAGGGGGCTGGTTGATCACTGGCATCAGCCATTTATTCTTTCTACTATCCATTTGGCCATTCATCCATTTTTCCAATTCCACCGCACATTATCATATCAAAATTCACCTGAAAGGTTTGCATTCCTGACAGTTTCTCTAAGACCCGCAAAATATGACACTATCTCGTGGAAGACAAGACATTACTATATTTACAGTTATTTATTGAAAATAAGTATTTAAAATATTTTACCAACAAAGTAGTATTGTGTTATTGTGTTTTATTTCATCATGATCAATTGTATCATTTTATCAATCCTGATTGATATCTGATAACATTTTCCAATTTATTTACAGTATAATACAACTTTGTATTTGCCGAGCATGCGTGAGCGACCTACAATCTTTCTGTATTGAATAGAAAAGTTTACAAGGTTGAACGTGCCAAAAATTGTTCATGAGTATCACATTTTGCTTAAGATACTGTAAGAGTTTTGATAATTCTAATCTGGGTGGAAAAGCGAGAATAAATGTAATAGAACAGAATGAATCATTTGTATGATACTGCACAAGGCAGAAAGCCAAACCAACCGAGTTCGATCCCAACTTTGCTCTACTGAGTGCTGGAATAAATAATATTTGAGTTATGTTTAGTGTTCAGTATCCTGAATCGGAATTGGGATTGGGGACTACTGCAGTGCTGTATCAATTTAGAATTTCTGGAGTTAAATCAAGAAAATAAATGAAGAACTCATTCCAACAATGAGGCTATATTGTAAAATTTTCAGTGAAAAAAAACTATTTACTAGTTGAAACTTGGTCAATTGTTCGAGAATTATATGGATTAATGGAGGAAGAAATGAATAATTTTCGCTGTTATAGAATAATAACGATGATGTCGTAGCTCGATTCAGAACCGTACAGTTTACAGACCTATAGTGAGGTCCACGTTATAATGACAGTGGATGAAGATAGAAGAATAGCGATGCCGATTCTCTGCATTAATTATATTTCTACACTGTCAAAAACATAATTGGCATCGTTGTGGACCTAGAAAAGGATAGTACCACCGGCTTTGTCGAATGATAGATAGACAAGGATACCAAAACCAAAGTTGATCAAATACTGTCATTATAACATGGACCTCACTATACACAATAATTTCACTGTTTCACTACTACCAAATCCTAAAACATCATAAATTAGATGTAAACAGAATATTTCTACCCTTATGAGAACTAATTTATAAAATAGAATTAAAGTACCCTTTTTGAAATTAATAAAATAATAGATTCAAAATACAAATTATAACTATTATAATTATTATATTAATTTTAAAAAGTAGCCCTGAATTCATAAATTTTAAGAAGTTCACTATTATAGAATAAATTAATATAAATACGAATGTTAAAAGTATTCTTAAACAATGAAAAGGTTCATTTTTTTCATCAAACAATGTTGTATAGGTCAAGAAGATGCTTTTGAATGAACTAAATAACATGATATAGAATGATTATCCTTTTTAATAAATTTCTGTGAAGTTATTTTTAGGGTTATATTTATCTAACATGCCCACAGGAAGGTCGGAATTTATTGATCAGATCTGACTGCCAATGATTTAATTGTATCCGGAATGCGAAGGGCAAATTCAATTATGAATCGAATCGAGGCATCCAGAGGTAATAACAAAAACATTTCACCGTTTTATGGGCATTCCTTTCAAACTTGAATAATTTTATAGTTGAATTATCCCAAGTTAATTTTATTAAAGCTGCAAAATCGTAATATTGTGAAGTAGCGTATCTTTGGCAGGAATAAAAAGAATTTATTGTCATTAGTTGTATACATTATTCCAATGAAATTTTGTAATTGTGCTGGGTCGTTTAATGCAAGTTGGTTTAATTAATTTATATGAAGAATACTGATTAATTCAAGAGTAGGAAACAACTATTGTCCTCATACTAGATCCTACGGACCGATGTTATCAAGTACAGTAGTTCTATTACCTATAAATCCATACTCTGTCTTAAAGCATGCAGCATAATAGGTAATTAAATGATATTTCACGATGTTATCAAGTACAGTATTTCTATTACCTATAAATCCATACTCTGTCTTTAAGCATGCAGCATAATAGGTAATTAAATGATATTTCACGATGTTATCAAGTACAGTAGTTCTATTACCTATAAATTCATACTCTGTCTTAAAGCATGCAGCATAATAGGTTATTAAATGATATTCACTTCAATGATATTCCTCATATTGAAAGAAATACTAGATACTAAGTTTTTTGAATAACTGAAATTATTTGAAAGATAATTTTTGAAATTCCAATTGAATAATAAATATGCAATGTGATTCAGTTAGGAAATTCAAATCATATCATAGAACTAATTTTTATGTACGATACAGATAAATTGGGACTCTCCATTAAATTTTCAATTTTTCTTGGCTCATAATGTTTTTGAATTGGGAAATGATTAGGACATGCTGGACCCAAAGCAATGAGGCGATCGCAGTTCCAATATCTACATTATAACGACAAATGTTTAACTATTAGTAGGATGTTTTGTTATTGAAAAACGTTGATAAAATAGTGTGAATCATAAATTAATTTCATCTATTATGAGGGAATTTTAATTCGAGAAACTCATCCATGGGTGGGATGTATTAGACCAAAAAATAATTAGCAGGATTTTTCTTTTTCAACACAGTAACGGTGGGTTAATTAAATGATTTTAAATCAACGGTAAAATGATAAAACAATTTTAACTGTAAGGACGGAATTTGGATTCGAGAAACTCATTCAAGGGTAAAATACTGTTCATAAATATATTTAGTGAACCACTCAAAACACTACTCGAGGAAGTTTGTCTCGAAACTTGCCAGACCACATGTTGGGGAACTACGTGATGCAATATATTCCGGCAGATAAGTTTCAAGTTGGTCTATTTCCGTTGTTTGAACAAGTTCACTAGTTCAGGCAAAGTGCTATCGTTACTTTGAATATGAAAAGTTTGTCAAGTTATTGAAACTCACCGTTCGAAGGAAGGAGACATCATCCTGCTCCGATCCACCCTCACTGTCCGCCATTTCTGCCGATGTTGATAAACTTTGAAACTATCACTAGCCTCTAGTCATGGTCCGGCGCACTGCACCGGGTCGAAGTTTTACTTTGAAATCGCGAGCGGCGAGCGAGCGGTCAAGTCGTGTTCGCGGACGGTCAAGTCGTGTTCGCGGACAGCGGCCGACTGGATGCTTCGCCGCAGGCTGCCAAGCGCCACTCTCAGCCACCCGTCCAAATTTCCCTGCGGCACAAACAATTTCTCCGCTCAATTCGGGCACATCTGCTCGGTTCAACAAGTAGAAACGTGAGGTGGCAGCGGGGAATTGTGATTTGCAAAAAGTCAACACGTCTCCCTCCTCATCCCTAGCTTTGGGCTATGCGCCGGGATTGTTCTCGTTTCTTGCAGTGAGCAATACAAGTCATGTGTGTAGAATTAAAAAAATGTGGTGATGTTTTTCACAGAATATGAAAATTTATTAAAATGGAGTACTGCAGTTTCAATTTTTATTAAAACGAAAAATATTTTGATATGGAACACTTGTGAATAAGAATGAAATTTATTATTGTCAGCCTGTATTTAAAAAAATGTAACCGAAATAAAGAAAAGTTTCCATCAAAGTAGGTAGATGTAGAAATAATTTGTTACGGCACCGAGAATATGATTATGGAGATAACAGATGTGTCAAAAGATTTACAATATAAAAGGATTGATTTGGATTTTTTTCTGACAAGTCGATTTGGTTGATGAATACTAAAATAAAACCATTCAATGTTTCTAATAACAGTGATATAGGATGAAGTTGTTTTATTGATGAAGTTATTTGGCGAAATTAAAAAAAAAATGTTGGGATTTCAATGTTATGGAGGTTAAACTTAGTAGCAGTTGAAATTCATTCTTTCGTTTATTCATTTATTTAATCATATACAAAAACAACAGGCATTCGCCCAAAACTGCTTTAAGCCTTAATTTGGAATACACAGTCTAGAGGTTATGTAAAAATGATAACTTAATTCACACACTATTTTGAGTCCAAAAAAATGTATCTGCTAATAGAAATGTAAATGTGAAATTAATAGAATGTGTTGAAAATTCAATATTCTGAAAATAAATATGCTTGTTTTCGAATTATCATTGTCCAAAATGCAATGAATTCTTCCCAAATTTTTAAAATGTACTACTTTGTAAGTTTTGACTCTTTTCAATCTTGATTTCTGAGCTTAGATTGTATTCCGAATTACCAAGGTAATAAACATTCTAACATTGGAATAAAATACGCTGGTTCAATCTATCAGAACTAGTCTCGACATTAGAATCGAATTGAAATAATTTTAACATGTAAAAAGTCACATTCCCTCGCCAAACACCTCAATAACCCAAAAACCTAAAAAACTTCTTAATCATCAGATGATCAATCTGCAACAACCTAACTAACTTCTTAATCAACGGATCAATCTGCAGATTTTACATGAAGCCTTAAGCTAGGTTCCCACATATCAGTATCAGTGAAAATATTATTCAAATGATTTCTAATGGTACTATTCCCAACAAGCCCGGCCGAGCGAGAATGAATAATCTCATTCGAATTCATGATAGGTAATAATATTTTCCAGACATGGACTCTGACACTGACATGTGAGAATTCAGGTATATTATTTCTTATACCCAAAAAATATGTATACCCGAAAAATATGTATTTTTCACGATTTTTTACGAATCTTTCATCTTGCATCCTAAAATTTGGTAGCCTTTTGTGAACAGTTTTTGTGAAAACAATAATATAAATGAGTGCAAGTAAAAATACTCTCAGTGCTGGTGCTCAACGTTTTGAACCAAGCTACTAATGCTTCCTTCACTCATTTTCCATCCGATTAAAACTAGCAGAAAAATATCAAACGTGATGTAATATCTCCAGTTACAATAGTCCCTTCACAACTTGACTACTTACGTAACTGATTCGTCTAAAAAATGAAAGTATTATTTCTGTTTCCTCTGAACGATGTCTGGCGAGTCTGAAAAATTTGGCTCAAAGTACTGACGTGTTTTGCTCGAGTTCTATTTAGAGACGGGAGTTAGCTGAATTAATGGCTACACGGATGCTATGTGCTATCTGCTGGGGTGGCGACCTGTGCTGTGCCGTGCTTGCTGTACATACCACTAATAAGCACCTTTACGAAAGGTGCAGCGACAATCAACACTATAAACATGGCATGCCACTCTCATTTCACATCATAAACTATGTATTACTGTCACACCTATTCAAAATAGTTTTTCTATTGAGCTTTCTACAAAAGACAATTGAACTGTCTACAGCAAAACATATTGAAAGATATTAAAATAGTTTTTCTATTGAGCTTTCTACAAAAGACAATTGAACTTTCTTCAGCAAAATATATAGAAAGATTTTATCAAAAATTTTGTTCTAATGCTGATGTAAACAATAAAGCTTGATTTAATTTGATTTTCTATCATTGTTTTCGAATTCTATTGAACCATAGAGTAAAGATACCGTGATTATTTATAGTAATCATTTGTCTTTGAACGTTCAATGATTTATTCCCCATACTCTATCTCTATTTTAAATGTTTTTCGTTATGATAAAAGAAGACACCAAGCTCCCTAGATCCCAAATGGAAAGGAGTAGAAAATGTGATCAAGTTTTTATGTTTGTGATCTTTATGAATTATTATTATTATTATTATTATCTATGTTTTTATCATTTAATTTTTGAGCGGCCATTGAGAAAGTATCTCATCTTGATTTCCTGCTAACCACATTCAACTGATAAGGAAGGTGGTAGGTAGGCTTCCTTCATAAACACAGAAAAACTTAATATGGAAATGAAAAAAGATTTACTTTCGTGAATTACAGAATTGTTGGGCTATATCTCTAATGGCTGACTTTGGAAACCCATATCTCCAGATATATGACACAGATGAGAATTATTTCTCCTAGGGTTTTCATTATTGAACTATACTAAAACGAGGATAGATTCACAAACATATCTCTGCTTTGATAAATAAGATTATACGGTCTGAAAGTGATTGAGAGAATCAATTCAGAAGCAAGAAAATCAAAAATAAAAATTGAAAACCAGTAAAATCATATTGGATTGAAAAAGAAATAAATTGGATAAATTGAATACAACAAATAGTATATTATAAAAAACACACTGGAAGTGAAGGATGAAAAAGCAAGGAACGATTAGTTTTTCGTAGCTTTTCTGAAGACAGAGACAAATATTATTAGATGAAGAAGTATAATAAGCTGACCATTTCCTATGAATCAAATAGATTTAAAAGATAATTGTATTTGGTCAGAATAGATTATTTACAATACTGTAGGTAAGCAATTTAAATTTTTCAAATAAGAGCAATATTTCTCAAGCTTACAGTTGATTGTTTTCTTTGTTACATTCATCTATTCTATAAACGTACGTCAACCTTCAAAATGTTCAAACAACTATTCCTGAACCGAAAATTGAGTGGCGAAGCTTGTTTGATTTTATTACCTTTATAATAATTTGGACAAAATAAGCTTTTTATCAAAATTTTGAAGAGAAATGGTACAGGCTCAGCCTAGTTTTTCCTCCATGGTCATAATTTATTATAGTGTTTTGTAAAATAAATGAATGCAAGAATAAGCAAAGTTGAATTTTACATTCTACTTTTTCTCCATTAAAATCCAAAATGATTGAGAACCAATAATTTTAAAGCATAAATAAATACAGAATTGAAAACGTTTTCGACTAAAATTAAATATTATTACAGCAGTTATAAGCGTTTCATACAGAATATTAGTACAGGTGAAGAATTGTAATATATGTGAGTTGTTTGTCCCGGGAGAGCAGAACTTGTTCTATTCTGAGTGCGGAAGGTGATGGTGGATGAAGGGGTGAGGAGAAGGAAGATGTTAGAGGAGGAGGTCGACAAGGGGGAGGGAGGATGAGGCGGAGGACGATGAGGAGGAGAAAAAGTAGGAGGGTGCCAACTCTCCAAGCGATCCTCTTGCATTGGACCTTGCGCGATCTCTCTTGTTCTAAAATGATGAGAGATACTGCATCTCTCTGATATTAGTCAGGGCAAGTTTCTCGCTAAAAGTTCACAGTTGTTTTCATAGTTAATAACTGTCTCAAAGCGTAAATACTGTATTCTACTAACGCGGAGAAATTAACGGCTCCTGCCTTTCTTTGCATCAAGAAATATACCAATTACAAAAATTTAATGTAGAATGTAGAGCTTCTACTTCATAGTAAGGAAATTATGAATTATGATTAAATTCTCAGGCCAGTAGGTTTTATTCTAGAAGCCCTGTTGATAATATAATACAAATCAGAAAATTAATTACATTTACGTTGTAATATATGGATGGTTTAGATCGGGAAGTTTTTATCAGGCTAAAAACATCAGGGGTAAACTGTATCAGATAAGTGGAGAGCGCTTAGAATTCCAATAGCCAGTAACCCTGAACCCCCCCCCACCATTCATGTGTTTAAACAAAACTTTACGGTGGTTTAAACGACCTAAAAGTCCATAAATCTCTCGTCACATAATCGACATCTTCGTTCACCCATTACACACGTAATGAGAGCAAGAAGTCATAGTTCATTATTTGCTGAAAAGCACATTAGTCAGAAAAAACAAATGAAGCATTAGGTACTTTTGCGATATGAAAATATGCTATTCAATTAATTCAATTGATATGAATAATTTTCAACGGTCATTGACAAGAATTCATTTAATGTGGAATCAATTTTGAGTTTTTTTCTGCTACTTATTGAACAGTCAAAATGCCTGGTGTATTCCGTTGAAAAAAAAGAAACACTATGAAGTTCACAATAAAACTCAACCTGATGATTGCTCAGCGAGTTAAAATAATTATAAAAGAGAATAATATTTTCAAATTTTATTATTTGAAGCAATTGTTAACAAGTTGTGTCAAAGAATAAATAGTATAAATAAAAAATAACTAATCTAAGTTGAGAATAATTCTTCATCGTTGTATTTATAAATTGTTTCGCAGCATTCTTATCTGAAATATGTGCATTTTTGTATGTACAAATAAGTAGTGTGGGCTGAATTGTTTGTGGAAGCTAAGTAAAAGCTTATTATGTATGTAAGTGATAACTACCATTCATTGAGTATGAACAACTTTGAGACAGAATATTATAAAATTGATGTTGCTTTCCATGAGGCTGATGAAGCTCCTCCTCTTCAGGAGTGAAATGCATTCCTCAATACTCCAAGAAAAGTAAGTGTTTTTTCAAATATTTACAAGTACGGTAACACAGTGTCTTAACTACAACAAAGTTAGAATATTATGAATTTTCAATTGTATCCAACAGCACAACATAGCAATGGGGTTTCTAAATTTCAAGTTTCATTTACGGGAGACCCAATACCGATACATTTTTTTAAATTTTGAAAATAGATTCATTAATTAAAAAATTATACTACTAAGAGAGAAATTCACCTTTTATTACGTAGTAATTCAAGTTGATTTTACTTACAGTTTTGAGAATCTCATGAAAACCCGATACCGATACATGGACTTTCAAATATCTTCAAATCTTGCAATAATACTTTTGAGTCTTCAATGGTTTCGATCAATTCGTGAGCCAATTCCTTCAACTCGGGTGGTTTCTCATCTGGGAGTTTTGTGTCCATAAGCAAAAAAACTGATGAAACGCTTTCTGCACTTGAATCGCCTGTGGAGCAGTATTTCGCAGATAATTTGAACATGAAAATGAATTAAAATAATTGATATTAAAATGAAAATGAAAGAAAATTAATTGAATTATTCGATATAAAGGTGAAAGAGCTAACAGCTCTAAATCTCTTCATATTCTACATTCTTCCAGGATTCAAGTGAATCAGGGAACTCAAAGTCATAACTGATGTACCACACTTTCTTTTAAAGTGGAAATAAAACATTATGTTTCTTCACTGAAAATTCCCCAGTCAATAGATTGTGGCGAAGAATAAACCAAATTAAACTTTTTTTTCAAGTACCGGTAGGTTATAATTTGTTTATAAATATATCCAAGTGATTATAATAGTACAAATCATATTTCGCGCACAGATATTTCTTTGTAGAATGTAATATTGTTCCAAATGTTATGATCAATATTTTGTATATTTGTTCAATAAAGCAAATAAGAGAAATATATATTTATGATTCATGAAACGTGCTTAAAATATTGATACCTTACCAACTACAATGATCAAGGTTGAATATAAGAACTTTAATTTATTTACAAATAATTTTTATTGATAAATAACAATGTATACACTACTCAACTTCGGTAAAAATGTTATAAACTCTGACAAGATGATCCAATCCACAGCTGGCTAACTGAAAGACGCCCTTCTCCTTTGATTCGCTGTCTTCGTTCTCGGTTCTGCCCATCTTCGGCCTGAACGCTAGTCTTTTGATGGATAACGAATGGGATGAGCTGATACAACATAAGAGTCAAGGAAACGTATTTAGAGACAAAACAATTTCGAGGTAATCAGAGAGTGTTCAAATTTTAACAGAGTTTGAGTGGAATTTGTAGGGTAGGCCTAAATATTTATATCAAATGCGAAACGAAATTTTTCATTTTTTAAATAAAATTGGAAAGAATTATTATGATGTGTTTACAATTCGAATGTTTTCAAAAATAGTTGTCATAACCGATTCAGCTTACTTACTTCCACATTATTATGCGTATTTTGATTCTTGCTAATTAAATAATATAGTTGAATATTGTCAACAGAATATTCTACCCATATCAGAGGCCTGTTTGTTAAAAATTTCAATTCCCAAAATAGAGGAAAAAGTCTGTTTTAAACTAGATGTGGATCTATGTGATAATTTTACAAGAATAGAGTGAATAGAGAGTGGAACCTTTTTCCTGGATTACAGGACTTCTGAAATTGTTTCCAATACGCCCCTGGTTAAGAAATATTTTATCAATTGTACATAATATATCTACAAGATTCATCAGAGAATATGTTTATTTTGGACTAAAATTTTATAAAAATTGTACAGGTGAAATTCTAACCTTATCTTGGACTTTGTCAACTATAAATTTGGAAGGAAAATAGCACAAGGACTATCTTATTATTTTATCTTCCAATGTTATTACATTAGTGTCATTTGCATTTTAAAAAACAAATAAAATAAAAATATGTATTAACATCTTTTAAAATATAACAAAATCCTTCCTACAATCTCAGTGCACAATCTGCGCTCAATCAGTCATTTATTTATTTCTTTCCAAAACATACATGATAATGTACATGGAAAAGTCAAAAACTAAAAACTAACTTAAAGCTAAAGAGAAATAGTGACTGTTTAAAATTCTCAATCAGGCCATAACGGTTGAGGAATTATATCGAACTACAAACTCTAGATTCACTATTAACAGAGTAAAACCATAGAGAAAATATAGCGTATAGCATTTTCTCTATGGGAATAATAACCAAAACATAATGAATGGACCCTAAACATTAAACTTCGGTTGACAGTGCCAGAGATCAATCTATTACATCTTCAAAGTTGACTCTATAGCACTCTTGTGGAACCTAGTACTGTAAATTCAATTCTGTTCGTCAAAAGCGTTTTTGAAATTATCAATGTAGCCTACCTAGAATGCAAATATCCATGTATTCGAGGTACATTGGAAATTATCATATATGCAGAGTAACTTTCAAACTTCAAAAAGGATACTTTTTGTCTATAGTGAAGAACAATTTCCAGCTGGCTTCAGTTTGGTTGACAGTGAAGGTGTAGAGACCTATTTCTCCAGATTGAAACACAGTGGCTATTGGCTTTACTACACTAATAGCTAATTTTGCACAAAAATTATATAAAACTCAATCTAAAACATTAATAAATGAAAATGATTTAGAGCAAAACTCCACGACAACATTTGTAGCAAGCCATTTTTCAGAAGAAGCTCAGAACAGCAAAGCTACAAGCCAGAACAGAGAGACCTCAAAATTCATTGTCCACGCTACAGACACGTCCCACAAAATTATAATTTACAAGTTAGAATTCACATTCTACATCTGTTCTCAATAAAACTTTATTTAAAATGTTATTTTAAATTTTTATATATATCTCGATTTAAATAAACGATTTATTTTAGTAATTTGTTAACCCTGCCTCGGTGACACCATGGAACAATGCAACAAACATTTACGATAATAAATTCTCCGTCAAAAAGTTTATCCGTCTATTGATAACTCTGACATTTACTATAAAGTTCCATAGATCTCGAATTGAAGATTCGATTCAATGTGAGAAGAAAAATGTAATATTACAAATACCCCCCTCTTGACATAAAAAAATTTTACTGTTTGAAAATTAAAGAAAAAATTTACATTGACCCTAATGAAAATTGTTGAAATTTAAATTTGAGAACAGTAACAATTTCTTCTAGAAAAACATTACATGTCATCCAAAAATATTGAAAATTATTATAAAAATTCATCAATAGCGTTTGTTATATGTTTCCAAACAATATTTCAAAATATAGAATATCAATATTACTTTTGATTTAGCTTTATAATTTAAAGAAAATATCTCAACAGAAAGTTTAATATGTAAAGAATAGTTTTTTGAAATTGCACATCAATTTAATAGATAGAAAATTTAATTTTTATTGCATAAAAAAAATTAGTATGTTGAATGAAAAAATTTATTATTATTATATTATTATTATTATTATTTTTTTTTTTTTTTAAATGAATGATGAATTGTTACATTTAATTTTCACATAAAATTTCAATAAATCAAAAATGTTCATTTCTTTCACTATTGACGCGGTTGATTTTATTGATGCACATTTTGGAAAACAGTCCGTTAAGGCACTCAGTATGATTTTCAGTTAAGTGTGACTCCAATGTGATGACGTTAAGTGTTGGGCTGATCTGGATGCACGTAGTGTTGGGCTGATACTTGTAGTCGACTGCTGCATACCAAACTCGATACAGGTGACATCTCAGTTAGCATTGCCTCATGCTTGTAGTAGACGGCTGCATTCCGAATTCAATACAGAGTCACATAAATTTTGTATCATATTTGTAATTATACAATGTACATTTCAGGCTTGAAATGACAATGTAATTCGTTTTTTGGAAAAGAGATAGACGCTGCATACAGGATTAATTTAGGTGAGGATTAATTTAGGTAAGGTTTGGTTTTTTGATATTTTCAGCTTTCAAGGTTAGAGTTCTGCATACAGGAATAATTTAGGAGAGGATTTTTTGAATCAATTCTTTCATGATACTGTGACTGTTCTTCTGAATTCAAAGTTGTGAATGTGAACATGGATGGCAATTACCTCCAGGTAATGCAGTAGTGTTGAAGTTTGAGATACAGAGTCAGCAATAAGCATTGGCATTGCTATTTGCGTATGCTTTGGTGTCGGCTTGGCATCGGCGTTGATATTGGCATTGGCGCAGGCATTGGCATTGGCGCAGGCATTGGCATTAGCATTGGCGCAGATTTTGGCATTGGCGTAGCTATTGGCATTGGCACAGGCATCGGCGTTGATTTTGGTGTTGGCATCAGCATTGCGCAGGCATTGGCGTAGCTATTGCATTGGTGCAGCATTGGCGCAGATTTTGGCATGGCGCAGGCATTGACGTAGCTATTGGCATTGGCGCAGGCATTGATATCAGCACAGGCATCGGCGTTGATTTTGGTGTTGGCATCAGCATTGGCGCAGGCATTGGCGTAGCTATTGGCATTGGTGCAGCATTGGCGCAGATTTTGGCATTGGCGCAGGCATTGACGTAGCTATTGGCATTGGCGCAGGCATTGATATCAGCACAGGCATCGGCATAGATTTTGGCATTTTGGCGTAGTTATTAGTGTTGATTTTGTTGTAGGTATTAGTGTAGGCATCAGCATTGGCACAGATTTTGGCATCAGCATTGGCGCAGATATTGGCTTCGGCGCAGGCATCGGCATAGATATTCGCGTTGGCATCAGCACAGGCATCGGCGTAGATTTTGGCGTAGTTATTGGTGTTGACATTGGCGTATTTATTGGTGTAGGCCGCAGCGTAGATATTGGCGTAGTTATGTCACACTAGTTTGAAAATCAACCAAATGTTCTTAACACTCTTCATGGCGTTCACTTGTTACTGATTTCGAGATTCACATGATAACTATTTCATGTTAATGTCTGTGCTGTACCTGTTGTCTTAAAATGCTTATAAACTAAGAAGAAAAACTTGATTAGGCTATCCATACAATCTAATACACATAAAATTAATTTTAATATATATGAAATTGAAATTTGTTACATCTTATTATACAGTCAGCAATACATAATTGTGAAATATGGACATATCAATGATAAATTTAAAAAAATTCATTTTCATCTATTCACTGTTCAAATATCAAAATTTAATCCATTCTTCAAAATAGAAATATAATTTCATAACACCCTGTATCATTATCAAAATTGTAAAAAAAACATCAGATTATCACAACAAAATTTAATTTCAACACATATTTCAATAATTTCAGACAATTGGTCTTCTATTCACAATCATTTCATAATATATCTGCATTTCATTATTATTTAATATAACATTTCATTTATAGCATGTTCATTTCACATTTATGATTTATCATTCAGGGTTTCAAAATTATTTAGTTTTAATTTTGTTCAAAAATTGTATAAAAAGCAAATTATTTAATATTATTAATCATCGTTTGTTGGATACTATAGTTTATTTCGACTCTTCAATGTTCTAAACACAAACTACATTTCATGACAAAACTTTACTATCAATCATTAAACAAGAAACCATTCAAAACATCAATAATATTTTGCTTCAAAGGCAAACAATATTCATAAGTAATCATCATTTTGCATCTATGGCAATCAACATTATTAATCATTATTTTGCATCTATGGCAATCAACATTATTAATCAACACAAAAAATATTATCTCATTACTGCCTCTCTAAGTCATAACCTCTGTTATTCCTTCTTTAGGCAATAATGGGTTTCCATCTCAAAAAAAAACAATCACATACCAGCAAAATTCTAATCAACAACCCCACTAAAAATTCTACATACACTCCAGCATCCATTTCAAACGATAATCAATCATATCAAAATTTATAGAACAAACAGTTTTAAAATTTGAAAAAATCAATTACAAAACACTTTAGAAAAATTTTAGCCTTTACTCATTTCAATTGATAATATAACACAACGTTTTAATTAAACCAATTATTTTTTAAAATAATTTAAAATTTAAAGACTGTATAATAAGTATAACATTTCAAGATTATGATACAAGATGATCAAGATGAAATACTGGGTAAATAAGTTCCCTAAAAAATACAAACAAGAGAAAAAGAAAACTGGGTAAATAAATTCCCTAAAACAATACAAAGAAGAGAAAGATTAATAGAGCCTATCCTACATGTCAGTACTGAACTTTCATGAGGAAGTATATTTAATAAAATATACTACTATGGAATTTTGTAAATTCCAAGTATGACTCTAATTTGTTATAATTGTGAGCTATCACTCCCACAAAACACTGGTGAAGGAAAAAAATGTTGACTATTGTGACTGGGTGGATAGTTCCTAGATGTCTGTAAGGCAATGTGATAGCAGACTAGTATCGGACCACAAAAACAAAAGTATGCAAAAGTTTTACAAACATTATTGTTGCAGTCTAAGGTTTTTATATCGCAAACAAGTAGGTCAGATAATCGAGTCCAGCCGTATGTGGTTCACGCCCACACCTCTAAAAGAAAATCACACCTACTTGTCTACCAAAAATCCAAAGTATTGGACAGCAAAGAAAAAAAAAATGCAAAATGGGTTAAAAGCCCAGAAGAAAACTATAACCTAATTACATATGGCTTATGGCACAATATGCAATGAAAGATGAGAACATGGGACATAATTACTCTGAAAAACCTAATTACTAATATGATACCTAAAAAAAATAGACATGATTAAAATATGTAATACATGATGAAAAAATATACCGCAAGCAAACAATTATTTACACAACAATGGATATTTTAGAAAAGTTAAGTTTTATCAACAATTAAAGATTAGGAAAATAAGCTACTATTTCAACTTCTAATATTATTTCAGAAAAAATACAAATTTAAATGACTATGGACAAGATTGGTTAAGATATGTATCATAGAAGAAATTTACTGAATATTACACAAAGACAGGAAAGAATTGAAATTTGAAAAGATCAAGGGCCAAGAAAAATATGCTATAGGAAAGAAAAAAGACACAATTATGGACTCTTACCATACACTGTGTAGCGATTATGCTATTCTGAATCCCGCATAACACAGGATTCCTAATCATTGTGTGTTGGGGAATACCCTTTCATCATGTGACTCACAGTCATCATCTTGTAAGTAAGCAACTTGAAACAACCTTTGAATACTAATACATCAATGGAAACTTTGCGTTTTGTTTTCTTCAAGAACATAATTTTATCCATGGGTTCATTTGTTTCAACAAAGCTATTTTGCTCACAAAAGTTAGTCATGTTCACTTGAGAATGCATTACATACACCTTTTCAATTCTCAGTTGAAAGTTAAACTCATCAACTTGACTCAAAGCAACATTCATTTTGTTTACATTGTTCCTAACCTCCACAGAAACCTGTCTCATGTAATCATTCATTTTGTTTACAATCTTCCTAACTTTTGATGTAGTAATCTGATCCATAGAAACATTTGATTTGTTTACTGTTTTCCTAACCTTCAATGTAGCAATAGTACTTTCTTGATAGTGACTTTCAATGAAGACAACTCCCTACCTACTTCTTTACTCAATTCTACTATCTTATTAGGGTTGATTTTTTCAACAACAGTAACTAGGCCTACATTGTCAGAAACTTCAATGAGTTGATCTTGTAACTTAACACTACTATCATCCTGCTTCAATTTGTTTTCATCTTCATGATTATCTTTCACTGTTTCATGTGCATTTTTCAATAGAAGGTTTATACTAACCTGCTCTAGTCTAATGCTAGTACATTCTTGCTTCATATCATCAAACCTAGCATTTTGATTTTTAAACATTTGGTCTAACTTAGCATTTTGCTTATCAAATTTAGCATTTTGCTCATCAAACTTTTGTGTTAAGAATGCTATAAGATTCAGATCATTTTTAATGTTTGCCATTTTGTAATATGCACTGATTCATTAAAACTTGATCTCTCTTGAACCGATCTCCCACTCAGCAACAAACCACTCACAACCTATCAAGATATCTATCCTACTAATAATTTTTTATAACCAGGGATTTCATAGTGTACCATTTGGGACATATTATTTTGTAATTCGGTCCCACCAGGGGTACCATTTGCCGTGCTACCAATTTTTCCTTAAACGGTTGGAATAGCATTTAACACCTATCAACCTAAGAATAGTTGTCGGCTCCAATAAAATAGATTCTTGATAAACTGTGAATGGATCTATTGCCTATGAATGAGAAATCCAGTTTTCAGAGCAAATTAACTTATAATCTTCAGATGAAATTTTGGCAAAACACAGAAATATACAAAGAACAATAACTTACAAGCCTAATTATTTCAAGTAACTACGAACTAAAATACTTATCTAGTTTACAGTTGCAAGCCATTTTCAGAAGAAGCTCAGAACAGGCAAAGCTACAAGCCAGAACAGAGAGACCTCAAAAATTCATTGTCCACGCTACAGACACGTCACCACAAAATTATAATTTACAAGTTTAGAATTCACATTCTACATCTGTTCTCAATAAAACTTTATTTTAAAATGTTATTTTAAATTTTTATATATATCTCGATTTAAATAAACGATTTATTTAGTAATTTGTTAACCCTGCCTCGGTGACACCATGGAACAATGCAACAAACATTTACGATAATAAATTCTCCGTCAAAAAGTTTATCCGTCTATTGATAACTCTGACATTTACTATAAAGTTCCATAGATCTCGAATTGAAGATTCGATTCAAATGTGAGAAGAAAAATGTAATATTACAATACGGTTCCGTTCGGTTCGGTTAGTTTTCTGTTCGTTTTCGGTCGATTACAACTAGTGTGAAACGGTAATTCGGTTTAAATTCGGTATCGAATAGAAACCGCACAGCACCGAACACCCCGTCGACACGAATAGGTTTCATGAGAATTTGTGAAAATCTAAACACCGCATGTGTTTAGGAAGAAAATACAAAACCTAATAAAAACCGTGTGCGAACATTGTATGTATGAAAGTATCAATTCGTTTTCGGCAGCGACTGAAACTAACCGAACCATAATGAATGGACCCTAAACATTAAACTTCGGTTGACAGTGCCAGAGATCAATCTATTACATCTTCAAAGTTGACTCTATAGCACTCTTGTGGATCCTAGTACTGTAAATTCAATTCTGTTCGTCAAAAGCGTTTTTGAAATTATCAATGTAGCCTACCTAGAATGCAAATATCCATGTATTCGAGGTACATTGGAAATTATCATATATGCAGAGTAACTTTCAAACTTCAAAAAGGATACTTTTTGTCTATAGTGAAGAACAATTTCCAGCTGGCTTCAGTTTGGTTGACAGTGAAGGTGTAGAGGCCTATTTCTCCAGATTCACAGCCAACAGCAGCCAGATACTGGTTGGATGCAGGGGCGTGAGCGGGGGCGAAGGCCAGGGCAGTGATGGACTCTTTGGGCAGATCGATGACTGAGGCGTGCTTGTGACTGCTGGCCGACCATAGCACCACCTTTCCGTCCCTCGAGCCAGTCGCAAAGTACAGCGAGTCATGGGTCCACGCACAGCACCAGATGATACGTTGGTGCAGGCCTGTCTTCTTGTCACTTTTGTGCAACAGGTCGTACTGCATTTCACCTGTCGAATAAAACAAAATTAACGAGATTGAATCACAAAAACAAAATGTGAGTTATACAAGAATAAAAATTAATAGAACAAAATTATCAGTATTAATATTATTTCACATTGAATAATAAACAAATGATATGAATGATAGGTAAAGAATCAACATTATTAAGGGAAAAGTTATATAGTTGTCGCAGCAAACTCTAATAAGTTGACAGCACTGTGAGGCTTGTTTCACATACATACGGTTCCGTTCGGTTCGGATAGTTTCCTGTTTGTTTTCGGTCGATTACGACAAGTGTGAAACGGTAATTCGGTACCGAATAGAAACCGCACAGCACCGAACACCCCGTCGACACAAATAGGTTTCATGAGAATTTGTGAAAATCTAAACACCGCATGTGTTTAGGAAGAAAATACAAAACCTAATAAAAACCGTGTGAGAACATTGTATGTATGAAAGTATCAATTCGTTTTCGGCAGCGACTGAAACTAACCGAACTGAATAGAACCGTATAAGTGTGAAACAAGCCTTAACGTAAGTCCAAGATCAGATGTCAGCAGCTACATTCAATGCATAACTTAAGCTTTCTTTTCTGTATAGGGCATCTTGTAATATACATAGAAATAAAAATCTCAGTATCCTTTTTTGAATTATTTTATCATAACATGTTTCATATTTTACTTCATAATTTTACATCACTTGAAAATGGCATCAATGTTGAAACATTTTGTGATAAAATAATTCGAAAAAGGGTACTGAGATTTTTATTTTTATTTCTATTTATAACTTGAGCTATTATTAATGCATTTAAATCTATCAAATCGGGCTGACAAGTTGACTGGAAATACTTGTGCGATGTTGTCATTCTCTTTAGAACGGGACACCTATTAGAGGTGGCTGTAGGTTGGTGTTGTGTTACACGTTTGATAATTTATGATAGCTAGAGTGATTCCATCACTAATATTGCATAAATCGGTAGCAGAGTAATTTTTCTACAGGGAAATGAATATTGAAAATACCTTACCAGTAATAATATCCACCTTTATTCTTTGTATAATAATGCCATCATAAAGTATTGCATGTTGAATATTTGAAATATGGTATTTGATATTTGAATTGAATATTGATACACCCTTATTATTTATATAAGAATGCCATCAAATAGCATTACATTATCTTTCAGTAATGAGAATAGACTCATCATTGATATAATCAATAGAACCAGTTTAAATTTCTGCCTTACTGATGGCGGGCACTTGCACAATCGATAAACTGTTTCAACATCAATATAGCTTCAATTTCGAAATAATGAAGGAAATTATTACATAAGAACCTTGATAACAGTTGAATTGATGGAAAAATATTACTGACCTGATCGATTATGCAAGGACCAACTCCTGTCTCTTGAGACAGCTAGAAGCAATGAGTCATCCGGAGAGAACGCCATTTGTGTCACTGTCAACTGATGGCAAGTTAACTTCTGTATTTTCTGCCATTTTTTGGTATCCCTGCAACGAAATAAATAACAAATGTATGAATCAAAGAAGAAGTCTGAAAGTTATCAAATACAGAATAATATAGAGTAGGATTCACTTTAAAATGCCAAAATTCCTAATAAATTATATCAATGCTTCCCATTCAACCAATGGTGGTGACAGTATGAAGTGAATCCCACTTTATTTTCGACGAGATTTATCAGGAACAGGAATCACCTTATCAAAATCTTCAAATAAATGTAATAATTTTAGAGACTGATTGTTTCTTCGGTTGTGGTTGAAGCCAGTCGGTTCCTTCCAACACTTAAACAGGCCAACAAAATAATCACAGAGCATCATTCAGTAGTCCACTTCTACATTAAAATTATGAACTAAACTCTGATAAGAACTTATTTATTTATTTATTCAATCATTGAGAATTACACAACTTACAGAAAAGTAGCACAGGCTTATAAGCCCAAAACGGTTCCAATTCTAATTTATACAACAGTCTAAATGTAGCTAGGTTATGTGTCACGTCAAAATTCTTCAATATTACTCAATTTACAATTCAAATCACACAAAAACTATTTTTAAATTTAAAAAATACTTCTAATCTTCGAATTCTAATAAGTACATGAACCATTTTTGAAGCCGCTCACAATATTTCTGCCATGAAAAATAAAATATTTCAAAATGTTAAGATTCCCACTTGAATGAGAGTTTCAAGTTTACAGAGTAAAATGAAGTACTATAATAACTTCAGTTTCGATAATTTGGTAAGTAAGTTACAAGACAAGTAAACAAGTGGAATAATAGTAATGTGCAAAAATGAATGATATATGAGTTGGTGTTATTGCAAATTCTTTCAAGTATTCACCATAATAGGATGGATGCATGTTCTTCAGATGTAGCTTTGCAAGCAGATGCAACCAACTTTCCATCATTCGAAGTTGCCAAGCTGTACAATTCGTAGCCATGACCATAAAGTTTCATTACTTCAGGCCATAGAGTGTTTTGACTCAAATTATCTTCTGTTGGAGGGACTGGAACAATAATTAAACAAAATTAATAATATATATTATATTTATTAACAAAAAGACTATACAATTTTGGCAAATAATACAACATAACGACTACATTCGAGTCATATTTGTTGTAATTTTTCAAAAATATTGTGAAACACATGAAACAATGAAGCTATGTTCAATTTCAATCTAAAGATTATAGTATCAGTAAAATATGAATTATTGGATTGTAAAAGTTGAATGCAGGAATTTGAGTGAACAGTTGATTAATACAGTAACACTAGTTATACTGCAAAGTTGTGATTTTTAATGCAACTTATTTATATCGATCATTGAGAATAGTTGTCCTTTTTTTATTCACTAGTAAATCATACCCCATTCAGGGAAGGAAGATATTCACGAAATATAGTATGTTTGATTCTAGCGATTTAATAAATTGAATTGTATTTTCAGACTATATAGATAGTGTGATTCAAAGATTGCCTCATGAAAAATACTTTTGGTATTCCCAATGTCAAAATTCCAATTCCAATAATCGGATAGACCTAAAGAGTTGTATTTGTATCGGAGATATTCACAAAAATTGAATCGTACATGCTTATAGAGCATTTAAAAATCAGTAAACAAAGTAATAATGGGAAGGTAATTCAAGAAAAAGTTAATTCAAACCTTTCAAATCCTGAGGTACAAAGTATACTTCGCTGTACTGTTCTCTGGATAGTTTGTCTTCGGAGTTGTCTTTTTCCTCTGCAGAGTAGACAGCCCTGTTGGACAATCCAAGCGCAGGTATGGCCGCACCGAGGGCTGTCTCCTGTAGATCTACAAAAATATCATTTTAGATTTGTATAGCAGTAAGGTAACATGTATACTAGCAAAATCACAACATTCAGTTGAGGAAGAAGAAAACTAATTTCTTCCCGAAAATGAGAAATGATAAAATTGAGACTAGTAGATGCGCTATTCACATTTTTCCAATTCTTAATAATAGAACTTGACTAACTGCACGAACAACATTTGAAAAATGAAATAATAATCAATATCATAGAGAGAACACTTACCACTTTTGAACCCCGAGTAATAATCTGTAAAATCTGTTGATTTGATTGAATATCCAAGAAAAATGGTCGGCTAAGAAAATCTCATAATTTTACATAGCCTACAAGTGAACTCGCTGATGTCTGAAAAATTAAATATTAGGCTATTTATTTACTCAGTAACATTAGTATTGTTGAATATCTTCTTTTACAATAGACAGTGAAAATGAGATTTTTTTAAAACATAAGTTAGGTATTGTTGAATATCTTCTTCTACAATAGACAGTGAAAATGAGAAAATCTTTAGTCTAACTTACTTGATACTAGTTGATATGAAGAAGAAGTCAGGCAAAGTTGTTCAAAATTTTGAAGAAAATTATTGGGGGCTTTGAAAGCTCTGATGACTTTTTCTTCTGCGCCTGATACAAACTGAAATTCCGGAAGAGCTGCGATACAGGCCATATCATGTCCGTGGATTTGAGGTCTACCCATTTCGTGCCAAGTTTTCTGTTAAAGAAAATGCATCAAATGGTTAAGTATTGTCAAAGATTATTATCTGTTACAGTTATAAGTAAGGATCATATTTGGTGTTTGATTATTCTAGTAAATCAAATAGATCAAGTTTAGACACATATTCTATTGAAATAAAAGTCTATAGCACACAATATAAAAAACATAAACTCTGAGAAATATGAATTTCAGGTAAAATTTTCCACCTCACCAACCTTCCACCCACTATGAGAAACAAGAATCTTTAGAAAAAATGTCAAGTTTCAAATTTGAATCTACCACATGTAAACTAGATGCACTTTAAAGGATTATGATACTTTTAAATAGTGCGAATAAAAAGATGAATGCTAAATTGAAGATAAAGATTAGATATAAATAACAGAATTATTAGAAGTAGCCCACTTTTAGTACAAGTATAATGCATGAATTAATCATTAGTTGGTAGAGCTTTCATTACAAAGTCGAGAATATAGTGGTATACCTTAGTCTTCCAAGGAGCATGTAGCCTGGTAGTTTGATCTAACGAAACAGATAGAAGGTACCTTCCATGTACTGCTTCCCATGTCAAATCTACAACTCCAGAGAAATGTCCCGTAATACTGATTTCTGGCTCCCACAATTCCTAAGCAATGAAAATTTATTTTTAGTATCTCAACTTAAAACAATCATTTTTTAGAGCTCAGTTCATGAAATTGTAGCTGGTTGACACCTTGACGGTATAAAGCTGAATGAAAAAATAGTATATTATCTAGAAATAAAAATGAAAATCTAAGTACCCTTTTTAAAAAAGTGTTTATTTACGACATGTTTCGGCCATGGTGCCATTATCAAGTAAATAAACAATTTTAAAAAGGGTAAGTTTTTTATTTTTATTTCTATTCAAAAGTAGCCCTAATGGAAAAAAGTATATACCTATATGATTACATGGTAATAATTAATTTATAACGGGTTTTCAATAAAAACAGTACAATTGATTATGTTACAAAATATTAGATACTTCAGAAAGATCTCTTGGTTGGTAAACAAATCAACAATTGATGAGAATCGAAATATCAACATGTCTGAGTGAGAACTGACAAGCAGATATTCGAAAAATGTGTTTTCCCAGATTGCTTTGTAGTGCTTGGACAATGCACTTCCATGAAAGAGAGCATGACTATACAGCGGTCTACGTCACAACATGCCTAACAACTAATTATAATAAATTATGTTGTTAACTTACACTTTTACAACAGTACCCACGGTTTTCTTGTTTGTCGGGTGCATTTCGTGTCCCGTTTCATTAGGAGTACCTAGCTAGGAACACCTAGCTACTTCTTGTAACGCGTCCGACAAACAAGAAAACCGTGAGTACTGTTGTAAAAGTTCAAGTTAACAACACAATTTATTATAATTAATATCAACAGTTCAAGTAGGATGAAGACAAAAGAAGAAACTACTAATTTATTGAAGCTACTGGTTCAGTTTATTATTGTTTAGCGTTTAATCAACTGATTGGCACAATACTAAATTATAACAATACTGAATTAGCATAATCTATATTATGTTTTGTAATATTGTATTGATGAGTAAATGGATACAATATGATAACGAAAGCATTGAGATATGAGACAAGAGCTAATCAAAAGGATTCACGAAAAAGTGAAAGGTGCACTTCCTTCGATTATTTATGCAGATCTGGCAAGAGTTAACTAAGAAGCCACTATCCTATAGTGAGGTCCACGTTATATTAGCAGTGGAGAAAGATAGGAGAACAACGTTGAAAAATAATAGCTATTTCCCCTTGAGATTCAAGTTCACACAAGTTTTGCCATATGAATTGAGTCAATTATTATATGAGTCAATGGCTCAATTATTGTTGGTAAAACATTTTTATAACTGCCACTGGAATATCATCTGGCCCAGAAGAGAATTTACTTTCAAATGTCATAATAACTTTTGTCAATTCATTATTATCATTATTATTGAACAGAGGTCTTGGAAATCTTTAAAAGGAGGACAACTTATATAGGTGATAGATAGTTTAGCATGCTGCCTAGTAATTTGAAGTCTATAGAAAATATAAGATGTTTCAAAGCTCATCTGAAGGACTATTTGGTGGAAATGTCTTTGTACTTTCAGGAATTTGTTCAGGAGTAAATTTTATGGTATCTTGACATTGACTGTATTTGTGTGATGTTTTGTTCTTTTAATTTTCTCTGTTTTATGTGACAACATGTGTATGTGACAATATTCAATGTACTTGTACATTTGATGAATAAATATGATTGATTGATTGATTGAACGTGGACCTCACTATAGAAGCTATATTAAAAGTGTACTCTGTTTACAGTAAATTTTCAAAGCATTCTAAACTAAACTGGATCAACTTTGTTACCTCTTTTCTCTTCCACAGATGAATTCCTCCTTGAAAGCCATGAACAAGGAGGAAGTTTCCATGAGGGCTGTAACATGCTCCATAGAAGCCAAGTCCGTTGCCTCCCATCTCACCCATACGAGACGTTTCAAGCCACACTCCAGAGTCCTTGTCTGGTGCCCATACTATCAACGTTTTGTCAAGTGATGCTGTCAGCAATTGCATTGGCTGTTTTATCGTGCCATCTTCAAAAAAAAAATTCTTACATGATGAAATTTGAAAATTTGATTGAATCGTTCACATTTTATCCTAAAACGTATTCTTGTTTATCCATACATTGAATTTTTTATTCTTTTATGAACTTAGTTTGTGTTCAACGGATGAAAATAACAACTAAAATTGGAAAGTGGACATTGTTCAGGATAAGTGATACATGTTAGAAGCCAATTAAAACTTTTATAAATTAACGACAGCAATCTATTTTTTGAAACTATCAAGTTTATAAGTTATTGAAATTTGACGTGATATTTCGGCTGGATAGTCATCCTCGGGTTGTGATCTTAGACTAGGTAGAAGTTTGAAATGTTAGTACTGTATTGTATTTTTATGTTCAAAAAGGAATTACATGTGCATGCAATGGAATAAAATGATATTTGCTAGCAGTTCACTATTTATGCAGCTTTGTTGTTTTGATGATGCAGGAGTTTGAAAATATACTGGGCGTTATTGCTGAATTATACAACTCATTGTAAATAAAATAAATGTTTACTGTCATCAAGCAACATTGGCAATAGACAAAGTCAAAACTAATACTAGACATTATACAAGCCAGACGGTTATAAGTTATTGTAATTGAAAGTATATACAGTATACATATATAAATACAAACATAACTACATCTAAAGTAAACCCAGAATTCAAATATTCATCACTACACAAACACAGTACTGAACAAGGCCCAGTCAAAATGGTTAAGACAATAACGAAAAGCTTTAAGCAATCAAGGAATCAGACATCAATAATCATATCGGAATCCAAGAACTATTGTATAGAATACATTGGTGTTTTCACTAACCAGTTGAAAAGTTTCATTTCAAATCTATCTAAAGACTCATTTATTAAGCTTAGAGGTAACTTATTGTACAGTTTCAGTCCTATAATATTGTAGCTATTCATTGACTTTGAAAGCCTTTGGAATGGTATATTCAGTATATTCTTATTTCTTGTTGAATATTGTTTATTGTTTTGAAGGGACGGATTCAAGGATCCAAAGGTTCAAAGAACCCCACACGTCAACCGAAGCTTATTGTGTTCCCAAGTAGTATGTTAGTTAGGAAATACCTGTGTTCTTTATAAGAACCACGAGCTTTTCCCTATACTAACGTCCCATTCATTACCCGGTTGCTTGTTGCAATCCAGTGTGATATGCTTGGCAGTCTCTTCAGACTGATCCTCGTGACCTACTTGCGGTCCACTCCTGGCCTTCTTTGAAGGTCCTACCGCTGAGGAAGGGGACGCCAAACTGCCTCTAGGGCGCTCGGCCACCCTCGACTCAGCCTCTTGACCCACATTTGTGCCTGGAGTTTCACCCACCTCTGGTCTCTTGGGTTTTTCTTTTTGCCCCTCCAAAACTCGGCAGGTTCAAAAGCCTCATCTCTCCCAAGAAGTTTTGCCTGAATGGCCGCCCTTCTCTGAGTAGTGGTGAGTTTTGATCTCTCCACCCACAAACTTGTGACCTACGTGAGTTCCACTCCTGGCTTCTTTGTAGGTCCTTCCGCTGAAGGAGGGGTCGCCAAATTGCCTCTAGGGCACCTGGCCACCCTGGACTTAGTCTCTTGACCTACATTAAAAAATTTGTGCCTGGTTTTTCACCCATCTCTGGTCTCTTGGGGTTTTCTTTTTGCCCCTCCGAAACTCTGCAGGGTCAAAAAGCCTCACCTCTCTCAAGAACTTTTGCCTGAATGGCCAACCTTCTCTGAGCAGTGGTGAGTTTTGGTCTCCACCCACAAACTCGTGACCTACGTGAGTTCCACTCCTGGCTTCTTTGTAGGTCCTTTCGCTGAAGGAGGGGTCGCCAAATTGCGTCTAGAGCACCTGGTCACCCTCTACTTAGTCTCTTGACCTACATTTGTGCCTGTAGTTTCACCCATCTCTGATCTCTTGGGTTTTTCTTTTTGCCCCTCCGAAACTGCCCTGATGGGGCAGATCCCGTGGGTTTGAAGGCAAGGCAACTTCTGGAGTTGCCTGGAGGTCCATTTTAGTCGCCTCCTACGAGAAGCATGGATACTGTGGGTGAATTCTGGTTTTCAACACATTCTTGAGTACGATGATCGACTCAAAGCTCCCCCAACCCACAGGGGGCCTTGTTGCATAAGAATGTATGGTATGTCTTGGAATTTTTTTTTCTACCTTTGTTTTTACATGAATAAGAACAGTGTATATATAAAGATTTATGATTGTCAAGATCCTCAACTTAAGAAAAAAATGTTCAGTGCTATTAACGAGCATCTGCTAATATCCTGATGGCTTTTTTCTGAAGTGAAAGCACACTGCTAACATGGCTACAGTTACCCCAAAACAACACGCCATATAAAAGAATACTTTGAAAAAAAAATGCAAAATAAGCTGACCTTACATAGCTATCAGGTACATAATTCTTTAATTGCATCAACAAATAAATAACCCTAGACAATTTAATATGGACAGACCACCATCAAACTTGAAACAACTCTTTGGCCGGCCAAAAACGATACTGCAGGCTTGTCAAGCACGCTTGTACAAGATTTTTGTGTCTATGGCGAAAGGCTTCAAGCGAAACCATCTGTTCAAATTTGAGGTTAGGTTTTTGTGTCTTCGATTCTTTGTTTTTTTCTTCGCAGCTCTATTTGAGATTGAATTATTTTTGTATCATTAACTTATAATGATCATTATATTTTTGGGTGGCTTCTTTTTACTTTCCTTGCCCTATTACCATAGGTAAGGAAAGTATTGCTTTCCGAAAAAAGTTAAGGTACCCCAATTTATAATTTCTATACGTTTCAAGATCCCCCGAGTCCAAAAAAGTGTTTTTGGGTATTTGTCTGTGTGTGTGTGTGTGTGTGTGTGTGTGTTGTGTGTGTGTGTGTGCATGTGTGTGTTTGTGTGTGTGTATGAGTGTATGTGCGTCTGTGTACACGGTATCTCATCTCCCAATTAACAGAATAACTTGTAATTTGGAACTTAAGGTCCTTACACTATAAGGATCCGACACTAACAATTACGATCGAATGCAATTCAAGATGGCGGCTAAAATGGCGAAAATGTTGTCAAAAACAGGGTTTTTCGCCATTTTCTTTAAAACGGCTCCAACGATTTTGATCAAATTTATACCTAAAACAGTCATTGATAAGCTATATAAACTGCCACAAGTCCCATATCTGTAAAAATTTTAGGAGCTCCGCCCCATATATGCAAAGTTTAATTTTAGATTTCCAATTATCAGGTCTCAGATATAATTTAAACGAAAAATTTTGAGTGGAAAAGATTGAACATGAAAATCTCTACAATTTATGTCCAGTAACATTTTCACCTAAAATTGAAAATAAGCTTGAAATTTGAGAAAATGTGATTATTAAATTGCAAACTATTGGCAATTGTTGATTCTATTAAATCATTCACTATGAAGAGATAGCAGATCTCGTGTGTATCCAGCGTTATTGTCCTGTCACCAGCTGGCTCAGATCTTTGAATAGTAGGATTGAGATGCGAGTGAATACTAGCGTCAGGTGATCAATTTTCATAACGGCAAGGAAAGTTGTGTGAGTGCGCCACACCAGATTTTTAGGTTTGAAACTTTTGTCAAACAGCTGTTTCGCTTGAAGCTTTTCGCCGAATACACAAAAGCTTGTACAAACGTGCTTCACAAGCCTGCAGTATCGTTAGTGGCCGGTCTTAGTACACCTATAAATCGATAGTGAAAATTCTGAACCACAATCTCTATAAACACAATATTCCAAAATTTATCTAAATAATTATCAATTATTAATAATATACTGTATTATTCTTTGTATAATTAGAAAAAAATAGTAGAATGAATAGAAATGTATAGAGAAACGATAATTCATTGCAATGATATTCAATAGAATTATATCAACATTCCATTCTTTTACAATGTGTCTATAACATGTTGTATAAACATACTGTATGTACTTTAATTTTCTCATTATAAATATTGATTTATTTGTTGTGATTTATTGATTGATTGAATAATTATTTTTCAGGCCTATTGATTAATTTATTGTAGTTTATTGATAATTGATTAATTGAATACAGTAATTATTGATTTCAAGTTTTCTAAAATTGTTAAAATCTTATATTTAATTTCATTCTCATTCATTTGACATACTTTTGATTCATTTAATTTCTATTTCTTATTATTTCACTTACATTACATTTCTTGTTTTTTCAACATTTCTTCATACTTAATTCTTAAAATACATTTTTGGATTGTATAGTGTATGATTATAATGTGTGAAGGAGGCAAAATGGGGTTTTTACCTGTTGCCTCCATGAATAAAATTATTTATTTATTTGTATGGTTTCACTTGTGAATATTCACTTTTTTCACTGGCACTGGTACATATAAAGTTTCAATATTAATTCAAGCAGTATTTATACACTTCTAAATTATAGTTAGGCTACATACCTAAAGAAAGAAGAAGAACACTAACAGAGTCTAACACAGTAAAAAGTATCACTTGGATAAGACTTACTTTCAATTGCGGTAGGATGCCAAGCTATTCCATACACCCATCCTTCATGGCCAGACAACACAGCTTCCAAAGTCACATCAAGAGGCCGCTTCCCCAATTCAATCACTTGCTTTTTCTGAGTGATTTGGTCTTCAGGATCAATGACTGCGTTTGAAGACGGAGAGAAACGCCATATTCGTACGGTCGTATCCTGGGAGGCACTGACCAATAGGACATCATCTCCTATTGAAAAAAACATCATTGCGATCAGGATAAGTAGCATATAACTTTTTTTTTAATAATTCCTCTGGATGTTGGACGACACATCAAGATGAGTTTATTTATAAATTCATACATACATTACATTATATTACATATTTTTTAATATAACAATATTCAGGGTTTAGAAAATGATACCTCACTATATAATATATGTGTCGAGGTTATCATCAAATTAATACTAATTTATGCTACAACAGATAATACAAAAATTCCAAAAAATCTAAAACTATATCTATTACGGTACCCTAAGCATCACCACTATCATTACTAAGCATCATTACTATTCCAGATATAAGTAGTATAACATTTATAGATTTAAAATCCATAATTGTTATAACAGACAGAGACCCTGTTTCTAGGATACTTATATTGAATTGAATCTAGGTTTAATTGTCCATTAGATTTGATAAGAATTATAGAAACCGGGCCTGAAGGAAATAAAAATAGTCTTAGGCCAAGTTGCACAAAAGCCTGTTAAATTTTAACCATGATTAAATTGCACGAAAACCAATCAGAGAAGGGTTTTCCAAGTTCTAAGAAGATAGCTTTTCTGATTGGTTCTCGTGACATTTAATCGGGATTAAAAGTTAACATACTTTTGTGCAAGAGGGTGTAGAAGTCTTGATACGATTTAGAAATCAGCACCTGGAAATCTTCTATAATCATAAAGTGAAGGAGTACCCACCATTCTGTGTGAAATCCAGAGCACGCACCCAATCATCATGACCTTTCAGTTTTCCCAATTCCTCAATGTCATCTCCAGATTCGGAATAGAGTGATATCTTGCAATTGTCAAGTCCACAGGCTACGAGAATGTCACTGCCATGATTGAACGTTGTAATTGCAGCTGACAAGCAAAGTCCGTTGGAAGGGATATCAATAGAATTCAAGTGTATCTCATCTGAAACATTAAGATGGTCTGGTTGAAAAAAAAAACATAAAGAGTAAGAAATATTGAAAAATTGAAATTATTCCTTGCAAAGCACGAGTACATAATGGTGAATAAAAGCATAGGATAAGGTAGAGAAACCTGTTTCCTCTATGATAATATACAGTTCTTATATTATTATAACAATCAAATATTGAAGAAATCAAATTATTCCTTGCAAAGCACGAGTACATTAGTGAATAAAAGCATAGGATAAGGTAGAGAAACCTGTTTTCTCTATGATAATATATAGTTCCTATATTATTATAACAAATGACTGACAGAAGAACGCAATAGAGTTTATGTGCCAAGCCACAGTGCTTGAGTGTCTCAAGACGAGTCGGCAGGATAGAAAGCTCAGCGATTGGCTGATTCCCGAGCACCAACACTATCAGCCAATCGGAGAGCCTGCCCTGCCGACTCGTCTAAAAAACGTATTATGTGGCTTGGCTCTAAAACCATCGTCTGAATTGAAACGTTTGCGGTTGGATGTTACTATTCCTCTCACTTTGGTAATTAGATCTTAACTAAACATATCTCACTTTCACTGTCAATTTACTTCGAATCACTCTCAATTTATTTTTGAGATGAATTTTTTAACAATAGCTGGAATTATACATTCAGTTATAAAGATCTGATAGCTAACCTTCATTTTTATTTCTAGAAACTTTCCAAATTTTGATGGTGGAATCGACAGAAGATGAGAATATTGACAACTCTTTCTTGTCCAAATCACTTGAACGGTAAACTGCATCAACAACTGTTACAATATTCGAATGACCTGAAAATAAAAATTACAATTAAAATAACGGAATACAAGTCAGAGATTCAACAAATACAGTATACACCTGAATCATCCAGCACTATAGAATCTAATTCTTTTGTCATCTTTCTATTTCATATAAGGCATTTTATTTTTCAAAATTAGCGTCTATTTTGTTCAGGATTTACCTCTACCATTAACCTACCATTTATTTGAAGATAATGAGGTAGAATTATATTATATTCCCTGAAGGAGAAATTAAAGTTTATGATAAATATTTTCCTAATAACTTTATACAGCAAAGCTCGTGAATCTTTTAGAGCTGTAAATACTCATAACAAAACAATGTCTGGGAAGATAGAAAGGGTTTTCACATGATGTAATAAGACCGTTTATGAGCATTGAATTTTGATAGAATTTGGACATTACTTACCTTCAAGAACAGTCTTCTTCAAACATTCTCCCTTTTTATCGATAGTCCAGATAATAATGCTCTTATCAGAAGAGCCTGAAATAACCACAGTTTCAGTAACAGAGATTTTCTCTGGATTTCTCACCCAACGAACAGTATTCACTCTTTCTTTATGACCAATAAGAGTCCTTATCACTGATCCACCTCCATCATCCTTAAACAAACAAATCATCATTAAAGTTTTTCAACCTACTCCATAAATAACTAATGATTAAAATTCCAATCTACTCATTTTCAGAATTTTAGTAAAGGTACATATTATTAAGGTACATATTTGGAACGCATTCATTCCCCAACAAGCTGGATTTAGACCAGGAAAGAACTGTACAAGCCAAGTTTTGTAGCTGACAGAGCACATTGAAGAGGACTTCCAGGAAAAACTCATAACAGGTATTGCATATGTGGACCTATCGGTTGCATATGTATAGTAAACCATAGGCTGCTTCTACAAAAAAATACTCACAACAACAGGAGACCACCAATTAGCAAAAATGTTAGAATCACTACTGAAGAACAGACGCTTTCATGTCAGCTTTGGAGGTAAAAGCTTATGGAGAAATCAAATAAATGGGAGTTCCCACTGTTGTGTGCTGTCACCATTACTTTTCAATCTGTCTCAATCTCTACACCAATGATCAATCTATCTTTACAGACACAGAACATTTCTTGCATTGGGATCAAACTTTTCCTGGAGTTGAGAAAAAACTCACCAATGCCCAACAATGTCTATCAGAGTACTATAAAGCAAACTCCCTAAAACCAAATCCAGCTAAAACAATAGTATGTCCCACCATCTGAAATCTAGAAAAGCAAAGAGACGTCTGAATGTTACATGGAACAACCAGATGCTGGAACACTGAGAGACGCCAAATTACCTTGGAGTTATATTGGACATATGAAGCTCATCGTCAAAGTGCAATGCTGAAACATTCTCGCGAAGAAACACAAGAAACATTCCCCGGTGGAAAATTCGAAGTAGTGGATGGGTTGCAAAGCCGGCAGTATTAGTAACAACAGCCCAAGCATTAAGCTACTCAACAGGCGAATATGCATGTCCTATGTGGAATAGGTCTACACGTACTAAGAATGTTGACACAGCACTCAATGAAAATTATCACCTAATAACAGGGTGTATGAAAAACCGAGCGGCAGGCATTGCAAAAACCGGGAGTACGTAGTGCTAAAACTGAATATATTGAGCGGTACAAACGTTTGATAGACGACATGTAATGTATTAAATAGAGCAACCACCGCCTTCATGGTTAAAATCTAGGACGGGTGTTATGGGCTCTACCCTCTACGTCTGCCAATCCACCTCTATGATTCCCAAAACAAGCACCAATACCATCAGGGCTTGACCTAAACTGGCGATGTTAAACCAACTTAGAACTGGGGTTGCACCAACAAGAGTGAATAGGGCTAGATGGTATTAAATACAGCCCGGCGATTTGTACTGCGAGTGTGGTGATCGTCAGGATACTTGACATTATAGAGCGTGCACTCTGCCCAACAAAATGCACCAACGACGATCTGTGGTAGGGAAATGCCTATGGTATTTCGGTGGCACAATACTGGACACGAAAATATTAATTACTTATTGCTCGGACGTAAAATGTAAACTGACTTCAGTAGAATGGTGAGAGGAAGGTTAAGTATCTATGCTTCTGAATGAGTTTAACTAGGACAAAAGAGCAAGAGACTGTTCATATACTATATATTCCTAAATAAACTTTTGGCCTGCAGTTGATAGGCTTTGCCAATTCAACAAAAAATTGTCAAGTGCAAGTCGCGGTAATGTTTTTAGAATAGAATCAATGTTATATATTAGAATACTTACATTATGCTTGTAGAGTATTACATTATTACTAGCACCATAAGCTATGAGACCATTATCACTCCAATCAACACAATGTGGAGTAGCATTGCATGCAGATGATGTATAAATATTCTCATAATAACATTTTGCTGGAGTCATATTCTTTCTCTTATCTGAAGTGAGATTATGTAATAAGTACCTATATTAAATTTTATATTATCAAGACAAATTTCACTTGGAAAATGTTTACTTAGAGGTTAGAAATCTGTTTGCCTGCCATGTTTCCTTCCTTTCCTACTTTACTATTTTGTTTTTTCTGCTTTTCTTGTTTTGTTTTTGCTTTTTCCGTCAACAAGTATCGACTTTCAGCTTTGTCGAGAAGTCGAGTCGAGTCGAGTCTTGAGGCTGACTAACATAAATTTTGTAAAAAGGTTCATTTCTGAACGATTCACTCCAAATCAATATATATAATAAACTAATGATATTTAAATTCTAATAATGGATAAAGAATGAATCTCAAGAGATAAATGATTCAAATTATAATATTCTGCAAGAGTGAATATTAAAAGGTTGGTACTATGAGATCCGCTACGAAATCCACATTCTTGCTTGCAGCATTTCCTTTTCGTTTCATTCCATTTGCATAGCAGAAACCGATAGAGCAGGACATCCTTTACTAAGTTTTCATCTTATTCTCTCATTCAGTTATGAGAGCAAAGGTAATTTTTATTCTATTTACACTTTTAGTTAATCATGCTTAATTCAAAGCGTATTTACTTTCATAATTTTATATTATCAAACTAGATTTTAGTTGTTCTTGCAATCATAACATTTTTGGTGCCACCACGTTGCGACTTTATATTATATTTTTTGATTATTTTATCTACTAATAGTTTCTGGCTATTATAAACATTAAAAATTATTATTTTGTTTAATTAATATATCACTCTCAACATTTATATGATATAATTAGATTGATTTTATCACTTGCTCAAATAAGGTGCTTCTACGTCTCATCACAATGCAATATGTAGCCTTAGACAATAAGATTCATAGCTCTTAATTAAATTCCATAATTATCTGTGCAATAAATTCTAAGTTTATAACTAATCAAAATCGTTTCTATTGCAATTTATAACTTGAAAAACCTTTGTCTTTCGTTAAACATTGAATCATCTTTTCCTTATTAGGCTACCTAACTTTCCATTAAGTTATTTTTTTAAATCACCATGAAATGTTGGCGGTATTTTTCAGATAATTGAGACTTGTGATCATAATTTTTAAACTTTAACTCGTGGCTTGAAAAATCGTAGGCTTGCCGTGTTTCCAAAGTGTTATCAAACAACTTTGTTTCATTATTTAACTTGTTCTTTATAATTTGTAGTTGCTTGGCAATTAAAATGTTGGTTTTGTTGTAAAAACAGGGAATCTCAACTCATTCTTAGTTAGTTTATGTAGAACCCCACGTGTTTAATCGTGGAACTAGTGGTCTCATCTATTATTACATTTTTTAAATGTCATTTTAATAACTAATAGTCATTCAGTATTTACAATTTCATAGATTCAGTAAGTTAACCTATCTTGTAAAATATGGTAAACACTATATAACTAGTAGTTCTGTAAACAGTAGACCTGACGCAGTATTCTCATCCACAAGTAGCCTACCTGATTGAAACTAGACCTTATGGAAATACAGCAATATACTGGCTTTTTCCACACATCTGTGTAATCACTTGTCAGCTGATTTATGATGAATAATTCTATAGTCTGATTTTTACTCTAATATTGGCGTATAAGGAGGCTCCTTTTTCCTTTTATACAAAGCCCCGGCCTACAATATTGCAACGTCGCAGTGTAGGCCTAGAATCTAATACATGTTTGTTGGAAAAGTTTAGTTTAGCTTTTTATTATACATTTTATTTGATTTTATATACGATTTTTAGATTTGCTAAGTATTTTCAGATCCAATATTCAGTAGGCTACATTTCATCAAAGTTCGAAGAAGTTGGGCTAAAGTTTTGGGACATGTTTTGAATTGATTATATACCTAACTTGAAATCTAGTCAGTTTTTAACTTATTATCCATCAACATTGAAAGATCAACATGATGCTTTATCATTATTAGCTTTGTATGTTACGTATTATTTTTAAGGGTATGACTCTTCAAACATTTTTGGAATGAAATGAATTTTACAGTAATTTGGTAAATATTTTATCTTGAGAAGGCACTCGTAATACAGAAATATGTACTTGGTTGATTTTAGATGGAAAAACTAACTTTCAACGCTATTGTTTTGAATGTAAGAAAATATGAAATGAATAAGTGTATCTGGCGACTCAGAACCTGAGTGTTCTAATGATGGCTACATTTTTAATACATAGATATATTCTCACTTTAATCTTCTTTATTAGGCCTATGTCCTCTCATAATTTTAGTACTTGATTTTGATTAATCATATTTTTTATTATTTTGATTAGTTTCTAATTTTACAATTTGATTTCAGTGGAGGAAGAAGAGGATGCGCAGGCTTAAGCGTAAGAGGAGGAAGATGAGGGCGAGGTCCAAGTAGACTGGCACTTATCTTTAATGTGAGTATTGAATTCATTCAATCTGAGCTTTTTTGAATTTGAATACTTATGGCTACAGAAGGATTTTTCAAGTTTTGTGCGTATTGAGATCGTGCATTGCGTTATTTTATCACTTTGGTGTTATAAGGTTTGATTGTATGCTGTGTCAATACTTAACAGAGCTATAATCTAGTTACAAAGATATTTATCTGATAATGAATTTGACCATTCTCACATTACGCAATTGCTCAACAGTTAACACTTGGAAAGTCCTCCGATTCTCGGTGCGCCATCTCAATCTAATTGCAGTTTACATTCGCCGATTTCTTGCCAACACTACACCCAGAATATCCTTTGGCTGATACTCAGCCAATCAGAGGATATACTGTGTGTCGTGTCGGCGAGTGTGAAAACTGACGTTGCAATATAATTTAGTTTTTTAACAAATTTGTTTTGTTTGGAATTGGTAATAATAATACTGTGTTAAATTGTTTGTTTTTTTTTCAAATTATTGTTCCTGAGGGCTTTTCAGCTGTTGATTAAGGCTGTTCGGTACATTTTTTATTATTCAAATTGAATCATATTTTTCAATAAAATTGTTAAGATTATAATAAGAGTGAGAAAAAGTGGCAACTGAAATTTTTTAAGTGGTCTAATAAGCGAGTTATGGGTTAGCTTGAGTTATTGCAATGTATGTAATTTGATGGGGAGCGCACTCTTAAGCTCGGTTTACACACTCAAGCTATTTGAGCAAACTGGCTTGCGCAAGCCAAATTTGGGCAAACAAGCGAAATAAAATTCTTCTGATCACACGCTCACTTCAGTTTGTACTATTTGGCTTGTGAGTTTCCCTGCTACTATCCTTAAACCACTAAACTGCTATCAGTATTGTATCCATATCAGTTTTGATCTGTATAAGATTTTTTATAGATTTATAAACTTCTATGAAATCACTCAAGAACTCATTATTCATTTGCCATTTTCATTAATTATTATGAGATACTAATATTATAGACACTTGAGAACTAAACAAAAATATATTTAGCAATAGGTAATAATAGATAGAAATCACAAGACAGTCAAACTAGAGGTTGAGTTGAGGATAGGATTCGCATGCGCGAAAACGTAGTTTTGTCCTGACAGTTTGCGCAAATGATTTGAGCAGTGTTTGAACGCTCATTCCAATACTCCAACCCCAAGCCGATTTTCTTTCAGAACAGAGTTTGCTCAAGCCAGATTTTTTGGCTTGCGCAAGCCACCGTTCACACGCAGCAATTCAACTGCTCTAATTGCTTGAGCGTCTAAACCCAGCTTTATGTACGCCACCATTTAAATACATGTATTACCATTCAACACTCAATTTTGAGGCTTTCTTCGCCACTTCACCATGTTTGTATTTTTACCACATTTGTATTGATTATTTTGTCTGCTTCACATCTGTAGTGAGGTTCACGTTATTAAGTCAGTAAAAAAATTGGACTAACAGGGTTGCCGATTATATTTCTACGTGGTCCGCAATCTGGGAACATTGCGAAGCTAGGAAAGCTATATCTGCTTTGTCCAATGACAAGGATAGCAACACCAATTAGGTGCTGACTTTGTAACGTAGAATTCACTGTAATCAACTTTAAGTATCTAATATCCTTTTTCATCTCTTTTGTTACAGGTTGATCTGGAATGGATTTCTCAACTATAAATTACGTTTTATTCTAATTGATAATTTTTTATAAAGTGATATTTTTACAAGAAATACACGTCCAGGTCATCAAGTTTATTTTTTACTTATTTCTCCACATCCTCTATACTCTTCCAGTTCAGAAGCAAAGGTGATTAAATTATAAGTCATCAATAAACACTTCTTATCGAAAAGTAACTTTGATTGTTACATCATTATTTATTTATAAAAATTATTTTGAAAAACAAGAACATAATGGTGTAACAACAATAACTAGTGTAGTGGTTGTGACAATTTCTAATATCATTTTTGAAATAATATTAAATGTCATTTATTCCCGTAACTTATTTTTGGCAAATGAAATAGATTCGTTGAATAAATTATTATGGCTGTTATATTGTGTGAAACTTCTAGAATGAGAATATCTGGTGAATGATGAATCATTATCATGGTAACAGTGAAATGTTTGAAAACTTCAATTTCTCCAAAACCAATCTAAGGTATATTGAGATTGACTGTAATTAATTACTGTCTGTATTTTTATGAGACATATTAATGCTAAAAGTTTGAAGTGAATGATTATTGCTAAGGATCTTTACACAGTCATGATATTTTACAGTGAATAAAATGAAATTAATTTTCATCGTAATGTTTTTTGAAAACAAATTTCATTCATCATTGTGTATGATACATGATTATTTTATAGCATGGAATGTAAAGTACAATGTCCCTTCCAGTTGAAAACTTGAATTGGATAAAATATAATGTGATTCATAGGTATTTATTATTCTTAACGTTTTAGTAACTTGAGATTTTGCCATTGTGTCACATCATGAAACGGCAATGGCAGCTTTGCACCTGAGTGGGTTGGAAAATGCATGTATTGCAATTGGCCAAAACAATGCTCCTCTCTTTTTCTTTAGGGTCACTGTTGAATATAAATAGAAATCTAAGTACCTTTTTAATATTGTTAACATGTTTCGGCTATATAAATGATGGCATCATATAGCTGAAACATGTGACTAAAGTTTTAAAAAGGTTACGTAGATTTCTATTTTTATGTACGCTCCTCTATGCTTTGACCCATTTAAGAACATGCATTATTTTTTAACACGTTGATACTCTATTATTATATGTATTAACCCATAGTAAAATTGCACTGGAAACCTATAGGTTTTAGATTTCATTTTAATTGGTGCTATATGCGCCTTATGAAATTCCTTGATTTTTACCGCCTTATAAATGGTGTTACAAATTAAAGGTGAGACAGACCATAGAGTAAAACCTAGATTATGTAAAAAACATGTTACCTACTTTTCAGTAGGTTACATAATGCAATGAAACTTGTTGAAAGGTGAGATTATTTATTACAGTTTTAAGGGTGGGCACACACCAGTTAGTGAAGACTAGTCACAATACTTCACATGCATATGAAGCAACATACGCCAATTAGTCATTGCAATATTAGACATGTCTTCATAATATATAAGCAACTATGTGAAGTATTGTGACTAAACGTGTCTTGTATTTTCTTGACTAATTGGTGTGTGCTTAGCCTAATAATTGGTTGAGAACTGATGAAGTATTCTTCAAGTTGAATTACTCTTGAAATTTGACATGTTTTTCGAGAATTCTATTTTGTTGATAGCCTAATCAGATAAGCTACAGTAGCCAGTTGAATTTGAGAAAATTTTATTGACTAAAAAAGGCAAGAATAAATTGTTGGTCTGCTTGGATTTGTAATTTATTTTATTAAGGAGAATTTACAAATAAACTGGATGAAATACAGTTATATTAGCGACACAAATTTCGAGTTTTTGGAATATTATGTTGCAGGTTGGAGAAGGTTTTAGAAGTAGGTAACTTTGTTTTTTTAGTTGTTTAGTTGAAAGAGTTTTAAATTTCAAACCCAGTTTCCTGAAAAAGCCCTATATTTTCGTCTCATTTGTATTTGTAACCTGTAACAAAAATATGATGATATTGTAGTGTAGAATAGAATTTATTATGTAGACTACTAAATTAGTAGCCTACTGATAATATCAGTATAATATATTATAAGATAGAAAACATGTACATTTTGAGAAAATTGTGTTAGGTTTGATTAATTTGAACATTTGGAAAATAAAATTCGTCATAAAATAGGTCTGATAACGGAACGTAAAAAATAAGTCCAGATTTAGGATAAGACATCTCGATTTGTCTCATCTTTTAGGTAGCAGTACTGTATATAACTTTCTGCATTAAATTTGAAAATTTTAGATTGATTTGAAGCATGTATACTGTGGCCATACAATCAACTGGATCTAGATTTTTTCTCAACATCTTTTTCAACATTTTTTCTCAAGATATTTTGGTAAATGCTACATTATCGATTTATCTCTCCGATATAATTTATAATAATTAAGATATTTTTGGGTTCTATCTACACAGAAAATTGATATCCCATGGATATAATTCTTCAATTTTTCTCCTCAACATAAAAACCATTATATAAATATTATTTTGGGAAACACATCGAAATGGAAACATCGATGTATCGATATCACCCCCACCTCCATGAATTTCGCGCCAAAAGTGACACTTCACCAGCCATCGTCATCTCATCACACAAGACATAACCACAAAATTGATTAGTGCAGCATCTTTTTTATTGTTTTTAGTTTCTAGTCTTTCGTAAAGATCTTCTTGTGTTCTGTTGTAGAGGTTAGTTTGATTTTTATCAACTATATCATAAATTTCTTACCAAATTATTGAAATAACTATTCAAATTGCAAATATTATCATGCTTTACAGTATCGTAGAGTGAAGACTGATAAAATCAGGACTCATCCAATTAATTTGTATGTTGTATATTACTGGATTTGTTACAATGTAAGTACAGAAGTTTTCAATATTCAACAACTTCCATTACATCTACAAAAAGAAGTCAAAATTCTAAATAAAACGTTATAAAGTCTACGGCTAGGTTAGCCTACGGTTGGTAGGTAGGCCTAATAAGTTAATAATCTTGGAACATTTATTTTATAAAGTTAGTTCACGATCAATGATCCAACAAGTATGTGTATATTATGTCATTTGAAATTATTTCCTCGCTATTTCAATTATAGTTTAGAGAATGCTGAATTCTATGGCAACATTTATACTATAAAATAAAACATTATTAAAGAATTGACATTTGATCACATTTCTCAGTCCTTACTTTAACCAAAACATCTGGTTACAAATTAATGACTATTCAGACTATTAGACCTTCATAATAATATATATATATATTTAGCGTATGGCTTTCAAGACGTATCAATCAGTATCCATTCCATTTTCAGGATCATCATTGGAATAATCCCTTGTCATATATCCAGTCCGTTTAAGTAAGCTATTGACTCTGGAGTTGCCATCAAGAAATCTTCTTCTGTTCCTCCTCTGAAGGCTGTGATTGCACACTCTTTCACTATATGGTCAATTGTTTGTTTTTCCCCACATTCACAGGAGGGCGATGGTATTTTGCCCCATTTATACAACAAGTCACCACATCGACCGTGCTTGGTTCTAATTCTGTTTAGAGTCGACCAAGCTTTCCTTGGTAAGCCAAAACCTGGTGGCTTTTGGGAGAACCATGGGATTTGATCTCGCTGCTTCATAGTCCATTCCTGCTGCCATGCACTAAGCAAATTGAAGTTCTGTTCTGTAGCAGTATCGATTGCAGTTTTTGTTGGTGGTTTTCTTGATCGCAAGCTGGTTTTATTTGCATTTTCAATATCCTCATGTATTCTCAGGTCTGGGTTATTTGAAATTTTTTCAAATTCTCTGATGAGAGCATTTTTACGACGCAGGTTTGGTGGTGGTATGTGGCTTAGAACTGGAAGCCATTCAGTAGGTGTTGATTTGATGACTCCACTAATCATTCTCATTGTATTGTTGAGTTGGGCATCTATTCTGTGTGTGTGAGGACTGTTTAGCCACACAGGTGCACAATATTCAGCAGCAGAAAATACAAGACTCAGAGCTGTTGAGCGCAGGGTTGAAGCTGAAGCCCCCCAGCTAGTTCCACAAAGCTTTTGAACAACATTATTCCTGGTCCTCAACTTTTCCGCTGTTTTTGCTAAGTGGGCTTTGAAGGAGAGAGTTCTATCGAGTGTTACGCCGAGGTATTTAGGAGTGCTGTTATGGAGGAGCAATGTGTTCTCAAATTGAATTTTGAGTTCTTTCTTGGCAAGTTTGTTGTTTAGGTGGAAGCATGAAACCTCTGTCTTGCTGGCGTTTGGCTTCAAGCGCCATTGTCGAAAATATCTTCCAAGTTTTTCCAGATCTTGAGTTAAGACTTCCTCTGCTTCTTCAAAATAATTATCTTTCAATATCTAATCTGTTGTCATGGAGGAACCTCCATGGTCATTTTTATTACATAGCTAGGTATGAAAATCATGACTGAAATGCTTAAAGAACTAGGCCTACCGTACCGGTATTCTCAATGTAGGCTACCATGAAAATATTGTAAACCTTGATTTGCAAAAACATAAATCATGAATAATTTATTTGATCTTATATAAGATCATAAGAAGCTATTCATAATTAATTTATTAATAAAATCATAAAGATCATGAAAATTGACTTTTCAGTGGCACTTAAACCATCTAAATCTTTCATAAATGAATAACTTGTTTGTAGAAAGAAGGTAACCAGTTTTGTGTTATATAACATTTCATCTACTGCAATTAAAATTACACCTTTCGGTATCAAAACATTTTTGTAAAGGTTTGATAGGCTAGTCTGAAAACATGTTGATAGGCCATTTATTGTGAAACCATTCATCTTTCTAAGATATTTTGTTGCATACGTATTTCTTGCATTTGAGTCAGTTTCTTGAATCATGGGGTTGATATTCACCTTACATCGTTGATTAGTGAGATGTGAAAAATGTACTTTTTCATTTTTACTGAAAATTTGCTACAGTAAGTTACTTACTTGATACCGGTACTACTTCTGCAACATCGGTGCTGAAACATCCATAGCAGACCTTCATCAAAACGTTCCTGCCTACAATGGGCAAAAGCCTGCGAATCATTATAACAAATTTATGTTAGTCTTGATGAAACATTTTAAATGTGCTGGTGTGCCATCGAAGTTAGAACCGTCAATCCAATTATCAAAGTACCTACTTTACACTAGGATAGGCCTACTCGTTGTAAAATGCTGAATTATATTATGGTGAATTGATAAGAATTATCAATTATCCAGCCTAAATTAGGATAAGATATTTTTTGAATTGTACGTTCACTTATGCAGTAACCACCTGGTTAACTCATATTTCCCAATTTGCACCGGCTCTGGTCCAATTAGGTCCGGGAGATCTAGGAGACTACTGAATTTATTTAAAATCTACTTGGCTGGCTTCTATTAACATAAAATTTCAAGTTACTTATGAGTCATTCTATAACTCTATCAAAAACAATCTAGTTTTTGTATGGTATGAGATGTAGTGGTATTTCTCCATAATTGAAAGAATAAGACGTTGATGTTGTTGAATACCAATGTGAAACCGGGTTCTGTAATGTAAATTAATCTTTGTACTAATTTAATGATATTGACAACATCAACGTCTTATTCTTTCAATTAATTTTTAATAGCTTCTAATCTAGACGAATTGGCCTAGGCGCTAGGCATATTCACAAACCGGGTCTCATCCCTGGGAAAACTCGCTGAATGACATTAAAAGGACAATTATTATTCATCCTTGAGAAAACAGCTGATAATAATTATTTCGTCGTCTGTTGGTGATGGACGTGAGTGAGCGAGTTCATGTGTGTGGGACTATGTCAACATTATGACTCAGCTGTTGAGTTGAACTTTTGTAATCATTCAATCAGGTACTTAGTGCCGGTTGCAAAATAGCCGGGTTATCCTGATTAATCAATCAATCAACCCGGGTTCAATCCTGATTAATTTCAGTAGATCCATCTTTTTGAAATGGTCTCTGAATTGGTTCACGTGAAGTTAATCAGGATTAAAATTTAACCGGCTTTTGTGCAACTGGGCCTTTGTGAGAGAAATTTTTGCATTCCTCTGGGAATTAATCTCAATTTACTGTGATTATATAGAACATTTCTGTATGAATGTTATTTATAATTTTCTTCTTTCATAATAATTTTTTTATGCTTTTGTACCCCAGAGCGGTTCTCGGTCCCGATATTTATCGTTTTTCAAATTGTATGCAATCTTTATTCTCATTAGTTTTTCACACTTTGTAAATTTTGTGAATAATTAGAATTACTGTCATTTAATGTAAATTAGTGTGTAAGCCAGTAAATATTGTAACATACATAGGTAGGCTACTAAATAAAGAAATTTAATCTAATCCTCAGTAGGTTCACAAAAACAGAAATTGAAATTCCAATTTTTAAAATTCTATTAGTACTATTTTATGATTGTGTTTCAACTTTATATTTCCTCCTTTAATTGCATTTTTTTATTATAAGTGTGAAAATACTTTATTAGTGGTATTTACAAAATACTTTGGTTCGGCAATGACAACGAGACAATTTCAACCATTCAACCATAGTTTTCTGTGTGCGCAAAACTTGAGTATTCATGGATGATTATTAACGAAATAACTCTTCAATAGGTTACTTATCAGTTACCGTGTATATCTCGTCACAGCGAATTGATTCTTTAATAAATTAGGACACTTGAAAATTACTGAACTACTTTTTGCAAGTGTTGAATCAGCATGACTACTTTGAATTGTGACTATTCCTGTAATAACAAAACCTTTCCATAACTGCTGATTCAGGAGTTTTCATCCACTCATTTTCATTGCATAATTTGGACCACATTGAAGCGTTGAAGGCTCTGTTCCAGTTTAATAGTGTATAAGTTAGTAGACCTGTGTTCTGATTAAAAATGGTTAAAGAAGTAATGCTAATATATGTGTAAGGTTTTCTAATTTTTACTCAACATAGATAATAACTCACTCGTGTTGTGTTTTGTCATCTACAACTGGAGAAATTCGCCATTTACAACTGACTTCTTTAATAAGTAGTGAGTTCTCTTTCCATAACTTTCTATCTATCTATATTTTCAATAAAATTAAACTGTTCAAATATCAGCTAAAATCTTGGCGCTTGTGAAACTGTGTTGGATCATAATTTGTTCTATTTTTTCAGAAACTTCTATGGCGCCTATTCAAACTAAGATTCCATTTGGTGCCAGAAAGAAAGCAACAAAGTTGATCCCTAAAACTAAGTTTGAAAAGGAAAACTGTGCAAAGAATCCTGATTTTTCACCAAAGAAGGCGATTTTGAACGAGGATGAGAAGAAAAATAATAGATTACTTCTCGAAGTAAACTCTCCATCGAAAAGGAAATTCACAGAATGCTCGATCTCTGACAGTCAAAACTGTAAGTTATTGAATGAACAATTCATATTAAACTTTTAATTCTTGAAGAAATTTTTCATATAAGAAATAAAAATCATAATTTAAATATTATAAGCTAATCATTCCTTAAATGATAGCTTTATTTTACTTCCTTCATGTGATTAATTTTCATGGCTTATGTCAGTTGATGATTTATTTTATATTTTCTGATGATTATTTTTCCTTCTACTACTGTTATACGTAATATGCTATTTATATTCATGTATTGTTATATCACTATTAGACAAACTGGATAATATGAAAGTAAACTATGCTTCTGACTTACTATCTTATTAATGTGATCGCGGAGCAGTTTTTGTTTCAAAATTTCATTCCAACAGCAGGAGCTCTTGTATAGGTACTTATTTGTTGTAAAAATGAAATAAGTTTCCAATTGGATCAGATTTAGTTTTGTGTGCTTGAATGTCACATTGGAAGCAGGCCTTATGTAATAAAATAATTATAAATTTGAATTTCCATGAAGTACAATACAACTCTTGAGAAAACAATATACAGTAATATTAAACGATAGGAAACAATATACAATGTTGAATAAAAGAGACTAATATACGATTTTCAATATAAAAAATATAAAATGTGAAAAGGTTTTGGACCTTTCAATAGAACTTCAGTAGCCCGACTTTTCTTCCTAGTGTACTGTTTTATAAGTGTAAAATGGTCATGTTAACTTCTTTTTATAGATGGAATGAGTCCAGCCAAACGAGGAAAATCAACACCTAGTACTCTGCTCAGTAAGCTGTCTCTGACAAGTCCATCTAGAGATAGCCCTTCTCGAAAACGATTGTTTCCTGATGGTGAGTTTTTCAAACATCTCCAACTCACTTATAAATTTTTGAAAACTATTATCATGTGATTGGGCTTAATCTAGTATTATTAGACATTGAATGGAGTATTATACACCATGTGCAGTTTTTAATGAGATAATGTTTTGTCTCGCTGAAAATATTTGTGAGACTAAACATGATCGACAAGATTATGAACATTTTAAAATGTTGATGATCTTGTATAAGATTACAAAGTAAATCCTAGTAGTCTAGATGAGATTCAAATTGAAGTTCACAACTGTGGAAAAATTAATTTATTCAAAATTTTTCATTTCTTTGTTCACGATACAAATGACACTGATTTGTAGATAAAATAATAAGGCAATACTTGTGCTATTCTTCTTTCACTTTCGTATGTAAAGTTTATAGAGGAAACTGAATGTTTTTGTGAATTTCAGAGAAGAACGATGATTATCAGGAAGCAGTACGAGCTCTCCACAGCACAGCACCACAGTCGCTTCCATGTCGAGATGACAAAATTAGCCACCTTCGTCAGTTCCTCGAATCTAGTCTGAATGAAAGAAAATCCGGAACTTTGTACATTTCTGGTCCACCTGGAACGGGAAAAACAGCTTCACTCAACTTCATTTTAAACACTTCTGAGGTATATCAACAATTGATTTAATGTATAAATTAATAAATAGATACCTAAATTAATTTTTATTGATACTAGATGTTCAGAAGTGTTTGTCTGCATGTCTCTAGTATCCTTGAAGTATGACTTGTATTAAGTCAAGTAGCATTTTAAAGGTCAGATAGTGGATTAAGTTGAATTCAACGTTTTTAAAGTAAGTTTTCAAGCCAAGTACTGTTTTGAAGTTAACATAGCGGATTTCATTCAATTCAACATTTGAAGATGAACAATTCCGCTAACGTCTGATACAAATCCTCTTTGTACATTCAATATAAAATAAATTATTATCAGCATTAGATTGATCATCATTCATGTTCTCTCTCTCTCTCTTCCCATCATTTATTCATAAATTATTTTCCATTTCAATATTTGTTCTAATTTTTATCCTTATCCTCGAGTCAACTAAGGAATTATCAACAAACGCGATCATTGCTTCTCAAGTCTCTCTGTCAAGTTGAATGAAACTATACTGTGATAAGGTAACTTTGAAGGGACGCATTCAAGGATCCAAAGGTTCAAAGAACCACAAATGTCAACCGAAGCTTATTGTGTGTATATGGTAACTTAGTCAAATATAGATTAAATTTGAAAATGATAGAATTCATAACTCAGAATATAGTGAATAATTTCAAATTTAAAAATGTATGTTACGAGTATAATTTTTGCAAAAGAGTGTATGAAAGTTTATTGTGATCAACGACGTCACAAGTGAACTTGATTGATTGGTTAATCATACAACCTCATGTATCCTTATAATATCCTAATGATGGACCCTTCTGTTATATTTCAGATAAGGGAGGAGTTCAAAGTAGTCTGTATAAATTGTACATCTATCCGCTCACAAACAGCACTCTATAACAGGATAAGCGAAGAGCTAGGAATTCAGGTTTCTGCTCCCAGAACGGAAAGAAAACTGTTGGCAGCGATTGAAAAATACATCACAAGTAGTAAAAAAATGACGTAAGTGGATAATTTATGTAATGATTTTAAGTACTGTTTCCTGTATTATGCTGCAGATCTTGGAATATGCCTTTCTAGAAGCAAAATCTCTACATAACCTCTATAATATTTCAATTCAAATAAATAAATCTAATCAAATCTAACCCGCTCTTTGAAAATTCACTCGAATATTGGTTTTTAAAAATCCAAATTTCTTCATAATTCCATAATTGGACACAAATTTAAAATAATAAATAACACCAGTTCAAAATAGCTTCCTATTTTAATAAGTTCATCAACTACTGAGTAAATAACTACAGTATTGCAACTTCACAAAAAATTTTCCTTCTTATGTTCTCGGTTTAGAATGAACACTACTTTCACAAAGGTCAAGTTCATGATGTTCCTGAACTGGAACAAAAAGAACCTTGTTTCAATTTAGTATTCATGTGTAATTTAGTCACATTCCTATCAGATAGCTAAGTACTTTCAAATTCTTATGGTAAAATAGTTAGCACAATATAGGATTATTTCCATTATATTTTATCTTATAATGTTTATGATAGTTCATTTTGTAATTTCAACCAGAGATAAATAAATAGGTATCTAGGCAATTAAACAGTATATTTACTTTATGGTTCAACTTACCATTATTCGTTTATTCTTGCCAATTGTTTTCTAGTTCTTGTGAAATATATAATATCAACCAAATTATTTTTCACCTAGCCTATATGAAGTATGATTACTTGAATTTCTTCTAATGTTTTCATCCTCACTTGAACTGTTGGTATATGAATAATCCATTTAGTCAATTTATTTACTCTTACAACATAATTTTTATAACTCACCAGTAAAGTTTGGTCGCGTTTCAAGGCACTGTGTCCCATCTTCATCGTGCAGGGAGTACTTTAATACTCATTAAGTACCAAGATTCAAGATTCGTTTATTGTCAGAAAATTAAAAAACAAATGCAAGACATCGTCAAAAAACTTACAAGCAATATCTACAGTCGCGGACTCACAACTTGATCCCTGGATGGATTTAGCTCACAGCATCAAGACGATACTAAGCATAGCAAAAACATTTGATCAACCAGCTGAGTTTTGCCAGCTATTTGAGACAAGAGCCTAGCATGCCGTAATTTCATATTAGGAATACCGCAGTTAGGCATGCGCAGTTCGCTTGTTTCAACTTCTGCCCGCCCCGCACCGAACAACTAGGCCTCTTCTTATTAGTTCACATCTGTAGATGCTCAGTGCTCAATACTCAGGGAGTATCTTACCTTACCTTATACCTTATACGCGGGTTTTTACAGCCTTCCCGGCCGTTTCCCGGGAGTATCTTAGTATTAAAATACGTTGAAGTTGGGGCCTGTGCTATGAAACGCGTCCGGTCTCAACAGTCAAGTCATAAAAGTACTGAAGTCAAAGTTATAAAAGTGACTCATAAGATTATTTATAGCTAACAGGTAACCCGTGCTCCGCAAGGTTTCAATTAAAAACTTGACAAACTGAAAACTTGACGTAATGAAATATTGAAGAATTGAAAATAGGTCCATAACCATCCTCTGTAAATAAAGAATCTGTATGCAAAATTTCAAGTTAATCATTCCAGTAGTTCAGACGTATTGATGCGTCATTCGTGGATTTTCTATACCGTACGTGTATAAGCCAGTAATTTGTAATATAGATTATTTATAATTGTTTGCAGACTTTTAATCCTTGACGAGCTGGACCAATTGGAGAGCAAAAACCAGTCGTTGTTGTACACTGTTTTTGAATGGCCTTCGCTAGCGAAATGCCAACTTGTGCTGATCGGCATTGCCAATGCTCTGGACCTGACTGACAGAATGCTGCCACGACTGCAGGCGCGCTTGCAGCTCAAGCCGCAGCTGCTTCACTTCCCACCCTATTCCAGAGTGCAGATCATTGAAATCATCAGCCATCGCTTGAAAGAGGTAACTTTCACTTATATATGTTATGCTATGTCACCATTCCATAATGTAATAGTATAAATCATAAAATCACAACATACATGAAATAGAGTATAATAGTATACTTTGATGCATATACACAATACAGAGAGATCCTGAAGTCACACAACACAAACTATTCACATTTTGAAAAATTGAATTGTATTGACGTTCTAAATGAATCGAAATTTGGGGAAGGAACAGTTTTCGGCTGTGCCTGTTGGTCCTTCCCTAATCATTTTAATGAATTGCGTTTTGTTTATCATTGAATAAATAATGTTCGTTTAATAAAAATCGACAAGTTTATATTTAGTGCAGGAACTTCCACGAAAAATATTGTCGTATTCTAAACTTATAGCAAAAACGTTCTGACTGAATGATGAATTACCATGCGGAATTAAGGACAAACAGAATCAATAAGGTTGATGTAATACTATAGTGAGGTCCACGTTATAATGGCAGTGGATAAAGATAGAAGAATAGCGATGCCGATTCTCTGCATTAATTAATTGTATTTCTACACTGTAAAAAACATAATTGGCATCATTGTGGACCTAGAAAAGGATAGTACCACCGGCTTTGTCGAATAATAGACAAGGATAGCAAAACCAAAGTTGATCAAATACTGTCATTATAACGTGGACCTCACTATAGGCCGGACACGACACAATTTGACAAAAAAATGCACTGCGCATATACAAAATGCTTGGAGGCGTCTGTTGCGTCATGGACTCGTCTACTCCAATGCAAAACCTTCTCACTCGGTCGGAGCGGTCATTTTGTCCGTTCGTGTCCGGCTTGGTGTGCCATCACCTCAAGTGAACTCAAAGAAGCATCCTATGGCCGTACTAACAGGAAAAATTGAATATATGCTCGTTCGAAAGTGATAAAATTATTATTCGATTATGTTTGTGTGAAATGTAGAAAAATATGTAGGTAATTAAACAGAAGAAAATTGATTGTTTAGCTTCATGGATATTATAGCCAGCAAAATTGATAATATTAAAACGATTTGAAATCTTATTTTTGTAATTCAAGGTTCATGAACTTAAAGTACCTATTTTATTTCTGTATAAATTGTGCATGAAAATTACTCATTTGTAATTGATTAGTTCTAGTGAATTGGAATGCTTTATTATATTATACTTGATAGAATCATAGAGAAAAGATACGGTTAAAACGCTTTTTGTATTATTTGTCTCTGATAAAATTGAAATCATTTCTTGTTAAATTGAGAATGTTTAATTGCTTTTGCAGGCAGGCGTTGACAAAATATTTCCTCAAAATGCTTTACAGCTTCTGGCTAGTAAAGTGGCAGCCATGTCAGGAGATGTGAGACGAGCATTCGACATGGCGCGCAGGGTGATAGAGCTTTCTCACGAACAGTCCAACATAGGTAAAATAGATCAATTAACAGTAGGCTAGAAATAGGTTAATGAAAAGTAGACAATCGCCATCTTGGAAGTTCCATTATATATTTATTTACTAACATGATTATATTTGTTAAGGTCTATTGCTGTAAGCGCTACCTCGAATGTGGCCTCAATTATTGATTCCAATTAATGCCAACAACATTTCCCCTGTATTAACAGAATATATAACTGTACACGACTTTTCCTCCATCATGATTCTTAGCTTCAAATAGCTTGCTTCAACACAACCCATAATCAGGATTACCATCTTCAATGACTGAAGCTGGGACCTTGAACACTACTCTCATAGAGATACCACCCATGTGGGGTTACTTTCAATCCCTAGGGAGTAAATTAACTAGTAGTGCTTCCTTTTCAGTCCCATTTTTTAGTATTTCTTTATTCATCTAGATGAGATGGACAGCAAATGATTGAAGAGCGCTGAGAGTCTGCTTGAAACAGTGGTCTTTTGTAACGAGTCACAATATCTATTCATATTCGTTACTCTAAAATGTGGTTTTTCATGTTTAGAATCACCTGTTGAAACAAACTAAACCTAGTAATGAATGTTGGTGGTAGCCTGATCACTTTATAAAGAATACAAACGCAAAAATTGTTCTGATCAGCTTTCCCTTTTGTTGAAAGGGTTGTATTACTGTGTAGAATACTGCATTTACTGTACATTTTATACTCTTGTTATCTGGCCTTTTGGAAAAATATCTGCATATTTTTAGAATTCTGTCTCTTGTTTTCAGGTGACGACAAGAAGCTGAATGGAGTGACTCTTACTCAAGTCATGAATGTTGTGAGCAATGTCTATGGAACTTCGCAATCGTTGAGCAAAAATGACGATGATAATTCCGAGAGCTTTCCTCTGCAACAGAAGTTGCTTCTCTGTTCAGTCTTATTGCTAATGAAACAGGGAAAGATCAAAGACATCACTGTTGGAAAGGTATTGTCAAATTTCATTGTATTGTAAGAAATGCTCATTTATTTTAACAATGCTTGAATTATTTTCCACTTGAATATGGCAGGGTATGTGTTTTTAATAATTCAAATTTTCTGAACAGATTAATTTTTTAAATCGAACTTAGGGCCGGTTTCCGAGCTCGAGATTTAGCTAAGTTCTAGACTTTGAACATCTGGAGTCACAAAATTGGCTTTCCGAAACTGACGTAGTCGCAGTTTTTATGATAATCTTTATTTCCTCATTTCTATAATTGGAAACGTTTTTCCTTGAAGAATTTAAACATTCCTAAAGAATTCAAAATAGCTGAAGCTTTACACTATTATCTCTTTTTATTTTGTGTTCAATTTTCTAGTTTTTCGAAATTTAATTCAAACGTGGACTGCGACTACGCCCCGTTTCGGAAAGCCAATTTTCTGACTCCAGCTGTTTAAAGTTTAGAACTTGACTAAATCCCGAGCTAGGAAACCGGCCCTTTGTGTTTTGAAGAAGTAATTTTTTCAAGAAGAATTTTCTTCAGAATTTCAACTAATGTAATTATTGTTTTCCTAGCATTTCAACTACCATGATACAGTTTACAATATTATAAAGAAAATAAAGCATAAGAAAATATCCCATGCTATAGGGCGTTTATGTTTCAAATTTCACTGTTTGTTCAAGCCGATTATAGGTGACTGTCGATTATTACTGTGTTAGTCGGGTGAGATTGTATGAACGGCACAATATGGGAGACTACCAGTGTCACATAAATAAATAAATAATTTATTTTTGTCAAAGAACAATTACAAAATTGCATAGCTTCACGAACTACTTGGACAGGTTGTACAAACAGTGAAATTTTAAACATATTGCCCCACACCATTCTATATATTATCTTAGGTTATCATCCAGCCTATATATTCTTACACTATCTTCTCTGTATGACAATACATAGTAACCTGTCAAGGTAACTCACTTGAAACATGTTCTCTTACAAATAGTAAATATTGGGGTTACTAATTTTTCAATTCAATAATTATTACTCGATTCAATTATCATTTCATGGAATTACATATTACTGATTCATCTATTTGGGTTAAAATCTAGTACATTTTTTCTCTGAGGATAGGATGAAGCCCGCGTCAGTACTAGGTTTATGCTTGTGATCTCAGTTATATAACTGTATGCTTGTGTAATCTGACATGATGAGAGATGGATGAAACTTAGTTTTAGTATGATTATTTAGATTAGTAGGCCTAAATTCTTTTATGAGACAATTTTTCGATATATTATTTATTCAATTGTTTATTTTCCAGTTACATGAAGCTTATACCAAAGTATGTGACAAGCGGAACCTGCAAGCGGTAGACATATCGGAATTGATATCGTTGATTGGTTTGCTGGAGTCCAGAGGTGTTCTCAAACTGCAAGGCAAAACTAAGAATAGACTGTCCAAGGTATGTAATGTGATTATAGCTTCTATAAAATGTCCTTATAGCTGTTCTCCCTGCTTTCAATATTTGCAGTAGCAGAAGTCTTCAGTATGTTTGATAGTAATTCATTTGAAATTTATTTCAATAATTTATTTATTACGATTTTATAGAGTACTTGGAACAACAAAGTCGTGCTCATCCAAGTATGTTTAATCTAAGAAACATTTATAAATATGCAACCAGGCGCACTCCTGATCCTGTTCTTGACCTTTATATATCTTTGATGGGAGTATTATTAATTTATTACATTATTAACTTTATATAAGCTTCATATATCTTGGATGGGAGTATTTATCAATTTATTACATTAATAACTCTAGAGACGATTAGGAAAACAAAAACAATTCAGAACATTTTTAACAATGAATAAAATGAACATAACATAGAGTAATAGCACACGAAAAATATTTTTTTTACAGATGGAAATAAATGAGAGATGTGATGCTAATGAATATTCATAATAATTATTTAATTCTGAGTATTTTCTTTGAATTATAATTATTGTTGGATAAGTTTTCTTGCATCAATATCATCTGTTCACTTGCTTTTTTCAGATTAATCTTCAGTGGGATGAAAAGGAAATGGTTTCAACTCTCAAAGACAAGAAACTGTTGGCCGCTGTTTTGGAAGATAAGTTTTAACTAGCTTTTAATGGTAATTGTTGTGTTTGCTTTGATTACTTTTTATTGTTTTTATTTATGACTGAATATTTAGGTAAGGATTACAAGTAATGTAGTACATTATTTTATAGGTGATATTATGACAAGGGATTTCCTCGCTTTGATAGATGAGAATTTCACTGATTCATAAATTCTCAATTTTACTGTAGATTTTTGTAAGATAACATTTTTATATTTTGTAGCAGTTTCAATATTAGTTCAGTAATACAGTATCATAAATAGTTGACCATAAGATTTCGTGTAAATACAGTCAACTACCATACTTAATACAAGTACCAGTTGAATAAGAAACCCCTTTCCATTTTCAATTCGATAATCATATCCAAAGTATCTTGCAACTTGTTTTAAGCTGTTTTAATAAAAATGAAAAAAATATTCACTATTTTAATAATTTGTTTTGAATCGAAATCTACTCTTTTTTGCTTGTGATTATAAAAATATTTTCCGATTTTTATTTGCAAATTCAATTCATAATATTTTTACAAATGAATGTAATATGCTTTATTTATTGTATTACGAAAAGCGTTAAAAGTAATTTGTTGGTTTTAAACCCATGCTATAATTCAGGTAATTCAAATTATTTGAAAAATATGACTTGTGTGTTGAGATATTATTTTGTCTTTTATTGTAGTAGCTGACTGAGTAGAAGTCTGAATCATGAATGATTCATAACTGTTGACAAAAATTCAGTTTAAATAATTATTGTTGTAATACTACTCTTTTGATATTATTGAAGCTACTCTTTTGATATTATTGAAACTACTCTTTTGACAGTTATATATTCAAAATGCTGTTTTCAACTTATGGTAATATTATTTATTTATGGAAATGAACTGCCATAAGAAATGTTTTGTATTTTTCTTATTAAATTTTAAATGTATACACAGTATTATACTTACGAAATATTTTTTATGTAAGTCCTCAAACAAGACTAATAAAGTGCCTTCAATTCGATAAAATTGGTATCATTTCAATTGTAGATAACCCAGGCTTTTTTTAATAGTTTCACCGTTAGTATGTGGGTTTATGATTACTGATTTTAATCTCTAAATTAACATAATAATACAGTAACTTTCTTAAGTTACACGCGTTACTTGAAAATGAACTTCAAAGATGTCGATTTCTGAATAGATCACGCTGAAAATTGGTTGCAAAGCATGTCGTCCAAGTCAATATTTAGGTCTATATGCACCATGTTCGTTTAACGCTAACGTAGTGGTGCATATTAGTGGTGTATATAGGCACTAGAAGACATTGATGCATTTTTTATTGTGTTACATTCCTGGTTTAAACGAATAGCTGATGTCTGTTTAAACTTAGATCTTGGGGCATTTAGGCTTTAGTCTATTGGCACCTGCTCCCGTAATAAACGACTTTTTTCTTGCAACTTTCTTTATGAAACTAGCATTTGGTACATGCAACTTTTTTACATCAAAACGTCATGCTATAACTAAACTGACCACATTAATAAAAACCTAGAACCATTCATACATAATTAAAACTTTTTATTCAATTAATTATAAAACAGTTTAACTGGTCTACAATACATAAAAACCCAATTCATCACTTTTGAAAGTGAAACGTTCAAACGTTTTTATAATATACTCTGAATAAAACAAGCTGAGACTTGAGCAATATATTCACGTTGCCGAATTGTGTGAAATTATAAAGTTCACATACAAGCCCATATTATCTTTTACATCATAGTCAATGTAGGGTTGTCATATGGGGGTTTTATGTGAAGATCACAATTACGCAATAACGATATTTTGTCCAAGTCTCAACTCATTCTATTCAGATTATAGAAATAATTTTTTTGTTAATATTTATTAAATTTTGTATTATTTTTTATTAGTAGTAAACTACACAATAGAAAAGTATATGTCAATTATAACTAATATGAAGTTTATTACTTCAAATTATTTTTTCCCTTAATGAAGAAAAGTTTCTGTATCAAAATTATTGTTTTTTTTTATCAATAATTTTGATGTAACTAGCTCACTGCGTGGAAATCATTAGGTAGTTGTCAGTTATTTGGTTAAGGCATGTTACTACTGCTTCTAGGATTATTCGTTTGTAAGTGCTCAGTCTCTTCAGGTCTATTATCAGGCTCATTTTGACTGGGGTTTATAAATGGGACAGGAGTATGGGGACTTGAAGACATTGGCCCAGGAGTAATTTGTGCTGGCATGTCTACTCCACTGTGGCTACCGCGAGGAAACGATGCAACATTATAATGCATTGAGCTAGAAGAAGGCAGTGAGCTGAAATCAATTGGTTCACTCACTGCAGTACGAGCTATCTCAGCACTTGTTGTCTCTCTATCCTCCTCCATAGGCATCAGCTCATCAAAATATTTCTCATCCAAACCTGTAATCTCAGGCAAGGGACTTCTCGAATACAGGCAAGGGTGGTGAATTGAAGATGAAGAACTTGAACTGCCTTCTGTCAGTGTGTTAGATGCTGTCCCTGGCTGCATTGATTGGTCTCCTTCTCCTGCTGATGGCTCTTTCTGATAACTTAATAGAGAGAATGTTGAAGCTGGTTCCGGAATTGATGCTAAGTCTTCATTTCCAACTTCAGTATCCATTGATGTCGTTTGATTGTTATGAGAAGTACTTTTTTCCAAGTTGGATGCAGTTGGCTGATTGTGGAAACCTGCAGCTCCACCCTCTGCAATCTCCAGTGCTGAGACAATACTGAATGCCTCTGTTTCCCCACTACCTTCCATGTTAGAGCTGTCCAAACCCTCCCTCACATTTTGCAAAGATGAATTTGAATGAAACGAAGATAAGAGTGATTCTTGTGTTGATGGTGTGGTTGGTGTTGCTTTCTGCTTAGAAGATAGATCCATGGAACTCATTGGTCTGGATATAAAGTCTGGACTTGTGCTTTGAGACGGAGTCTTCGTCTCTTGACAAGAAGTATCCTTTACTGGAGTTAAATGTGGATTGTCTGATGATGAACGAGGAGATGTTTCAGTTTCAACTGGAGAAGTTGCAGCTGAATGAACGAATGAAGATGAAGAGGAAATAGAAGGAGAACTTGACCAAGGCTGATTTGTAGGAGTTGAGATCCTGTACGCTTCATCTCCTGGGTAGTAGAAATAATCAAATTTATCAGTTAGATATTTATTAATTGATTGTTTCACTTGCTTGATTGGTGTAACCAAAGGATTAGTATCGGAATCAGAATCATCAAATGGGAACAACATATCTGCAAATTGCACAGCAAATTCCATTGGTCCTTGTACAGTTTTGGAAACATTAGCAGGAGGCGATGGTAACTTTCGTTTGCGTTCTGGTGAAACAAATTTTCCTGCTTTTTCAGGGGATGTGTAAGGTGTCAAGATGCTCGATGATGATGATGATGACGAATGTGACTGAGAACCAGATAAGTGTCTTTCAGCTGCCAAATTTACAAAATCATCCAGTGACCTGACAGCTTCTTGATGTGTTGTGGGTGGCTCTACTGTATTTTCTGAGACTTTAGGGACTCTGAGACTTATGGGTGATTTTTGTTTCAAAATATTTTTCCTTGATCCTATCAATCTTTTCACTTTTCTTGGTTCATGTTCCATGAATTCATTATCTTCATCTGATGTAGCTGACTGCTCTGGTGATGAATGTATCTGAATTGATGATTTTCTTGTACTTGATAAATCTGATGCAGAATGTATTCGATGTACTGGCCTTCTGGTCTGTGGTTGATTTGATGTAGATTGCATTTGAATAGCTGATCTACTAGTACTTGGTTGATCCGGATCAGAATGCATTCGCATTGCTCTTCTGGTATGTCGTTGATCTGGTGCAGAATGCATTTGAATAGCTGATCTACTGGTACTTGGTTGATCCGGTGCAGAATGCATTAGCAATGCTCTTAAGGTAATTGGTTGCTCTGGTGCAGAATGCATTGGCAATGCTCTTAAGGTTTGTCGTTGATCTGGTGCAGAATGCATTTGAATAGCTGATCTACTGGTACTTGGTTGATCCGATGCAGAATGCATTTGCATTGCTCTTCTGGTATGTGGTTGCTCTGGTGCAGAATGCATTTGAATAGCTGACCTACTTGTACTTGGTTGATCTGGTAGACCATATGTTTGCGTTGCTGCTTCTTTTGTCCTTGGTTGATCTGGTGGAAAGTATGGTTGCATTCCTACTGTTGATGTACTTGTAAGAGTTTGCTCTGGTGGGAAATATGGCTGCATAGCTGCTCTACTTGTGCTTGGTTGATCTGGTGGGAAATATGGCTGCATAGCTGCTCGACTTGTGCTTGATTGATCTGGTGGTAAATATGGCTGCTTAGCTGCTTGACTTGTGCTTGGTTGATCTGGTGGAAAATATGGCTGTATAGCTGCTCTACTTGTGCTTGGTTGATCTGGTGGGAAATATGGCTGCATAGCTGCTTTACTCGTACTAGGTTGATCTGGTGGAAAATATGATTGTATTGCTGCTTTACTCGTACTAGGTTGATCTGGTGGAAAATATGGCTGCATAGCTGCTCTACTTGTTCTAGGTTGATCTGGTGAAAAATGTCTTGACGTAGCTGACCGACTTTTACCTGGTTGATCTGGTGAAAAATGTCTTGACGTTGCTGACCGACTTTTTCTTGGTCGATCTGGTGGAAAATGTGTTTGTACTGCCTTGTCATGGCATATCTTTGGAATCTCTTGATAACCTTCACCAGGAGTGGGCCTTTCAGGGGAGGTTGAAGCACCAACCAATGAAGATCTGAGCAGAGCATTTTCTCGTCTTTTTCTCACCAATTCATCTTTAGCCTCAAGCAAGGTTGAAAGACGCATTGGTAGGGTAAATCTCGTGCGATCTATGAATAGAGGTGTGGGAGGAATGGTCAGGCGTTCTATAGTTGCTGTCGATGGAGGCGATTGAATGTCTCCAGGCTTGGAAGTCCATAACAGTATAGGATGGTAAGGTGTTGAGCCCCTCAATAAGGTACCTAATGTAAACTGTGAACCACCACCTGTAAACATTAAAAATAGTTTTTTGACTTCACAATATTCTGATTGAGTTTTAATGGGAAGAATACCCTTTTTAAATAATGATCATTTTCGTTTATGTTTTAAAACTTCACCCTTATGCATGTACATACAACGTATTATTATACAATCATCGTATTTTTTGCATAATGTTCAATGAAACAGATTTTTTATTGCCACAGTGAAGCACACGTAGAAAATAAACCTTATAAGTACTGCTGACGGCTGACGCTATTCATGGAGATTCTGTATCACTAATTGAACCTGCTACGGCAGCCATCAATTTCCGTTAAATTACATTTTTATGATTTCTCCACAAATAGGAAGTCATATGAATATTTTATCATTAATATTTTATATTACATTTCACTTCACATAATTCGGTTATTAGTGGTGATATCGTGTATCTGTGTTCCATAAAAGTATTATAATAATCAATTCAGCTTAATAGATGAATAACTTCTCATGTTGGCGTTATGCGACTCTCAAACCCGGTAAGAATAATTTTATAATGAAAAATAATGAGTAATATTCTAAAAATACTTACACTGGCAGTCCTCGCTCTTGCATCTTACTTGTATGAGATATATATCCATGAAATCTGCAAATAAAATGCATAAATATCATGTCAGCTTAAATTTTTCAAAACCTGATCACTACCTCCGTAAACAAAGCCGTAGTGCATTCGTGTGACGTCAGCACAGGTAGGGCTCCTAAACCAATGAGAATTCCCTTTTTGTGTAGTTGAGAAGTTGGTATTGTGGTAATTATTCATATTGAATGAAAAAGACTAAGAAATTGTCAAAAAAACACTGGTTTAAATCAGTGGTTTTTTGAGAATTTCATAGTCTTTTTCATTCAACACAATGAGAATTCGTTGATTTCAGCTGATCTATATTAGCTAGTGATTTTATTGGTGTAGGAGCCCTACGTGTGCTGGCGTCACACGAATGCACTATGGCTTTGTTTACGGAGGTAGTGACCTGAAAAGTCTTACCAATCTTTCAACGTTCTGGCCGCTATAAACTGATCATTACTTGACAATATTATAATATTCAAGCTTCAACTTTTTGTATGTGACCTATTGAGCTAAATGAACCTTAATAGGTAAAAACCCTATATGGACAAGAATCAACTTTACAAATTCGATCTCTATTGATCACTTGAAATAAAGAATGAATGGAATTCATTTTGATCAAATTATTATTTTGAATGAGATTTCGATTCATTGCAATTAAATGAGATAGGCCTTCAGTAGAGAATCATAAAAATGTATCATGTTGTAGTAAGTTAAGTTGTAGTAAGTGAATCTAACCCTGGATGAAGACAGTATTAGCAAATAATATTTCTTCACAAGGCTGACAGAAAGATCCTCTTTCATGGTGTGTGCACACAGATAGAGCGGTCAGGCGTTCAGAGATCTGCGGTCCACGTTTTTACTATGGACAAAATGGCGGCGGTCAAATACTAGCGTTTTAGTTGTGAATTACTCAATTGAAGATAAATTTAACACAAACAAAAACTAGACAGAGAAATAGTATTTGTAGCTTTAGTATCCTATTATATTAAGCGAGCAATTTTTGTATATATTTGGTTATTTATATATTTGTTAATATATTGTTTATATATTTTGGTTTTGGTGCCTGTGTGTGAGAGAGACAGAATTATGTTTAAATATATTGCAATCAATCAGCGGATCACATGAGAAGTATTTATTTATGTCCAACGGATCTAGAAAACGGCTCCAACGATTTTCACAAAATTTAGAACATAGTAGGTTTATGATATAAAAATTCGATTGCATGTCTCATCCCTGGGAAAACTCGCTGAAGGACATGAAAAGGATAATAATTATTTATCCTTTAAAAAACAAATGATAATTTCGTCGTCTGTTGATAACGGAAAATGCGAGTGTCTGTGTGGGAGAGAGACAAAATTATGTTGAACTATATTGCAATCAATCAGCGGATCTCATAAGAAGTATTATCTGGCAATTATAGATAAACCGACTTGATCAACCTTATCTGATTTGTTGACATAACCAACGATATGATTTTTTCAAGATCAATTTTATTTAAATTAGAGTACTTATATCAACATTTTCAAAGCTAATCATTATTTTACAGTTTTAAGTGATTACTGAGTGTTATTTTGTTATTAAAATTGGTTTGTGAAAAATCTAAATTCGAACTTTTCTGTTTCCAAATGTTTGGACTGAAAATTGGAATTCAAAACTGTTCTGTATGGAACATAACCTACTTTTTGGACTACCGTATTTATAGTGTATACATAAAAATTCGGGGAAGAAACAGTTTTGGGCTGTGCCTATTGGTCCTTCCCCAATCAATCGAAAGAATTGTGTTCTTTGTATCAATAAATGAATATTATAAACTATGCTTTTGTACTCTGGAGCGAAGCTCAGTGCCCCGATATTCAATCTTATATGCGTCTCTCTTTCTCTCCGAAATCAAAGATGATTTCAAATTTGTTTCTGAAGGTAGGAGGATAGATGCTTCACATACAAGAGCCGGAGAAAGTACTTCAAGGATACCCAACCATCGAACCACTTTTTAGTCAGTGGCTGTCGTGCATGGAATGCACTTCCTGTTTCTATCCGGTCCATTGAGAGCCGAGCGAGCTTCATCCTGACTTTAAAAAAACATCTTTTGGAACAAATGACTGAAACTGTCCAGCCCTAGAACGATCACATGACAACCATCCCTCACCCATCCCACCAATACAAACCTATAAACCTGTTATAGAATAAATTGTATTTATTGTATATTATATTAACTCCTGTTATTTTAATTATCCACTGCATACTGCTGTATATTATTGAAAGTTGATTACCCTGATCTACTTTCAGCCTACTCAATTTTATTAATCAATCATTTGATCTTATTTACCTGTATAATTATTTTACTTTATCAATTTTCAGTTTTTTTCTCTCAAATCTTCATATTAATTAAAATTTTTACAATATTTTCATTTACAAATTAATCCTTAGTTGAATTAATGAAATTAACGTTTTGGTAAAGAGTTAGTGGGAAGGATATTTTGAATATTCTTTCCAAAGAATGGACATTGATATGTCCGAAGCTCCGCCAATTTATGTAGATGCATAACAAAGTTTGGAAAAATTGGACTTGGTGCATTTTTCTTGTACGCCCACTATATTGAATTAAATATAATCATCAGAAATACTCTTATTCATTGTATTTGTAGTGAAATTATATATTATAAAAGTGATAATTTATTCAAATTATTGAATCTTTCAAACTATTTTGCACTGACACTATCGGTGGGTGCAACTGACTGCTGAATTGAAATCTGGTCACTGAAAATCTCATGTGGGGCAACCACCACCCAAGTGGGGTCAACTTGCCGTAACAGTGACGGTTATAATAATAAGACCAACTGTTATTGAAAGCACAGTATGCTCATAAAAACTTAGCAATCTTAGGCTAGATATGAAATATAGGAATTCATGTGTAATTAGTGTATAGGGATTAGTATAGTTACGGTATTACTAGGAAATAATACACAAGTTGTTATAATATGATAAAAAACAGTTTATTAATACTTTATTTAATTATAACATACAATTCAGTATTCAGTCTCAATGATTTTAAACAAGTCTCTAAAACACAAATATATTATTAGAATACTAACAAAAATGATTTTGTGACACCCACAAAACTAGCATAGCATAGGTACTAACAGTAAACAATCCGTCATGCATCTTTTTAAAAATTCATGTTAACTGAATTTTGAGAATTGAAATACTTGATGACTGATAAAAATGTTTCTTAACTACAATAATGGAGAGAGGAAATGAATTAGCAACATCTAAATGTAGATGATTCTCCAGATTAGAAACTAATAGCAGACAATACAGGGATTCGAGTGAAGGCAGGGATTATAGACATTTCAATTTTCAGGTAGCTGTCTCTATTAAATGAGATGATTTAAATCATACGACTCATTTTCAGAAACTTATTATTCAATGGAAAGTGTAATTTTGGAAATTATTCTATGTAGGCCTAAAGAGTAATGCTTTTATGGTTTTTATACGAGTTTGAAAGAGGTCACTTCCAATAATTTGGTAATTTCATCTTGTTGGCACTAATACTGAATTGATTATCGGTGGCTTATATCTTATGAGTTGAAATAAATATTAATTTATTTTTGTTTTTCAAGTTTTTCATAAAAATATTTGGATCGCTTTCTCCAAAGTTGGATCTACTAATTAACCCGTTCAATCAATATTAAAGGTCGCATTTTCTATTACAATCTATTCCAATCGAGTCTGCCCTAGGTTTAAACAATTTAGTTAAATTTTCTGGAGAAAGTGACCCATAGCATTATTTTAATTCTCTACTGTTTTTACATTACCGTTGAAGTTATTTTACATTTTTCTGCGTTTTAAAATAGTTTAATAATTTTCTATTTACCCTGGTTTTGTTACACGGTACCTTTGTTAGGAATAATATTGAGGATTATTAGGAATTATTTTGCTTAAATAATTATTTAAGTACCTATGAATTATTTAGTACAAAATATGATTAATTCCGATTCTTAAGGAGGATATTATAACGGCGATTTAATTATTGACCTTTAAATTTCATAATATCATTCTCAAATCACATTTTATACAATTATATTAGTTTCCAGGCTTGAAATAGGTAGGTACCGTACTGTACCTACTTGTACGTACCTGTACGTATTTGTACCTACTTTGAAATATAACGATAAAATATATAGACTATAGTTTGGCACTACATGAGTTTCTCTGGCTTCATTAAAGAAAACTACATATATTTCTCAAAATAAAACATAACAAAGAAGGATTTATTGATTTACATTTGGGAAATATTGAAATAGGTGATAACTGAAAAGTAGACCGCAGGCACAGTTGTTGGCTCCAGGTTAGATGATGCTAAGTCGTCAGTCCGTCATTTTTAGGGTGTAGGATCGAAATTGATCCTGAAATTGCTACTGTAATTGGATTGAGAAGCATTATTGCTTTGGAATTCGTCTTGATAATCTAAAAACAGACAAAAAGATGTTTGCTGCAAAACAAGTATGCATTACAAGATCTTTTCTATCGTACTAATTAGATTAACAATTTTACATTACTATCATTTCCGGGAAATAATTCATCATAATGATTGTCAATAAGTTAATAATTATTCGACTTTCAAACACTGTGCTCTTGAAGAGTAGTATATAAAATAAATCGTTAACAAAATGATCCAAACTGTTATTTGTATTCGACTCTGATAATGTTTTGGGTTTGATATTCAATATTAATACTTGAAACTATTTGATTTGAAGTGAAGTTTTAATTTAACTGACGAACTTTTAAAAAATAGTGAAAAATATTTTCGTAGAGCTAATTCCTGCAATATTCATCAGACTAAATACTTGTCATAACATTGTCAAACTATTTCTATCGAAAAAAGCACTTAGCAGAATAATTGTAAATACTTTTCTCATGAAAGAATATAATCAATAAATCATTGATAAATTGCAGTAATACAATAGCCTACTGTGGTGAGAAACAGTTGATAATTCATTCCCAATACACAGTATTACTAAATTAATTTCAGTATTGTATTCTATGTGTTTAATCTATTTCTGATGCATTACATTTTGACAGACCACCATCACCAATTATGAACATTCATTTTAACAAAAAGAATGAGTTATTACTTAGCTAAAACACACACAGACTTCAGTGTGAATTGTATGTCATAGGAATAATAATTATTTATGTTATCATAAACTCACTAATTAAGACTAAATACCTGAATAGAAATAGCTCTTGTAGAAATAGCAATACTTATTAGAAATAATCGAGTGAAATTTTACTAATCAATTAATCTGAGAAGGTAAGCTAGTCTTCATCATTTGAACGAATAAATTAAGTGAATTTAAATTAATGAATAATCGATTCAAGTAAGTACCTAGATAGTTAAAAATAGGTTTATCTTCTTTTATTCAAGATATACATTTTCTTGGACTGTCACAATAATAAAAAAATGTTAAATTATGATACTTGTTTTATAATATAAATTGAATCTTGAGACCATTAAAAATATTAATATTAGTACAAAGAAGAACTTACTATCTAGCTATGCAACTACTAACAGAAAATCCAGTACATGAATGATACACAAATCTCCATTGTTACAAACACATCTATAACATACAAAATATGGCCTACTATATTCATATCATAAGATATGAATACTTCCATATAGAACTATCTATTAATATTAATGATACTTGAAACGGTAAGTAATATCGTGTGAATTAATAAATATTGTACGAGTATGAGGTATTCTGTTCCAAAATTAAACCTAGTGACTTTCAAAACTGACAAAGACGTTTCAATTTATTGTATCACATTTTACAATTCAAAAGCCATTTTTTCTAGAATTATTTAAAAATATAAAGCAACTCTACTCTGATTAGTAAGTTTTAATTTACATTCAACGAACGCATACTGTCTATGAATAAAACACTACGACACAAATATAAACATGTTATTAACTTAAAATTTGAGAAAGAGCATTTTATAAAGAACGCAGTTTATATAAAAAATGTGAGGTGGTTAATAATAAAAAGTGAATGGAAAAACACATTTCTCAAGAAAAATAAAAGGTATTTCAAAAGGAGGAAAGTTGTACATGATTTCACCTCAGAACTAATAATATAATATTCACCTTTATATAGAATTTATGTGTGTATAAGAACTGGAAAGGCTATCTTTAGAAACTTTATAGTGACTTGAAAAAGCTAAAAAAAGTTAAAAAACAGTCTCTTTCCAGTTTTAACGGTCTCAATTAGTCTCATTTCAGTCTCAAACAGCCTCAATATATTTTTAAATGATATTACATTTTTATCTATTTATGCCCATAGGTTTCATTGTCAACGACCCAATTTAATGGTGTATTCAATCAATCGACCTGCATTCATCAACTTTGCATGGTTGCGTTCTTGATAAAATATCCCGGCAAATATGATATATAGATAAGATTATAATAACTAGAATTACAGTAAGAATATTCGAGCTACAATGAACCCATGTTAAAAAAATAAAACACAGAGTACTGTTTAAAATACAGTTCGTTCACTTTTCTAAGGCATGTGGCTCCACATAAGCTAATTTTACAACTCAAGTTCCCTCATTTATTCCCTCATCGATATTAGTGCTCAGAACGTCCAGAAAATATACAGCGACATTTCTATCATTATATTGCAATGCAACCCGTTTTTGCAATAAAAGATCTAACATTTTTAATTATATGCATTTGAGCAGTTTCGTTTAATTAGCTTAATATTTAAAACGATATTATTAGAGCATGATGTATTTACAGGACTACTCAATAGTTTTTGAATGAACAAACTAGTAAAGCATTTCGTTAAAATAAAGAACCGAAACAATTTTGTTAAAATAAAGAACTGAAACAATTTTGTTAAAAAAGGGCTAAACATTAAGTCTTAGAAGAATCAATTAGTGCTCTTTTGTTGGAAAAACCAAAGCGTATTAAAACCAGGAACCGCGGCCAACGTTCGAGAAAGAATGTAGGCCCAATTGATTTTTGAAAATATTACAACTTGTCAAAGAGGTTTAAACACGCCAGAACAAACTTCACAATACCATCTTATTTTAGTGATCATGTATTTTAATTCTGACAAATGCGTAAACTCTACCATAAGAACAAGAGGTGACCTATTATAATTATTTTTCGTTATTCGGCCGCGGTCGCATAAATTGAAAAAATACCCTTATGTTGTACAAATTGTATTAAAAAATTCTACCAATTCTATAATAATATATTGTGATATTGTACTTATTCGATAAATAAATTATTATTAACTTTCAAAACTTAGAAAAGTGAACAAGCTGTGATGTGAGATACATGTAAATTGTAAGTAGGTCTACCAATAAACTAGACTACTGGCCGTTATTATTGCTGGTTATGGATAGCTGTTGTACTGCGAACAGTACTAGCGAGAAGGGAGGAGGATAGTCTTCTTCATCACTGTCGTCGGGCTCACCTGTTTGGTGGGGGTAAGGTCGGCAAATGGGTGAGTTGGGCAGAAATCCGACCACCGGAGTGTATGCGAAAGGCTGTGGATCCGTGCTCTTGTTGCCAGCGCACTCGACTACCACTCGCACCTGGACTGGCTCTGTGATGTCTGTGCGCAGGTACGGAGGCACAACGCACACCAGGTGACACTGCAACGTTACAACATTTCATTTGCGATATTTTCAAACAAAAACTGTTTGGAAATAACTATATTAGGTCTACAAGTGAAATAAATATTATTTTACAAAGCTGCCTTTAAAAAAATAGTGTTTGTCAGTATGTTACTGTGTGATGAATACATTGGATGCGTATTTGTGCAATTGCACGCTTCATTATGCATGACCAAGCTTGCAGATGAGAGACTAAGATGGTTCGGACATATTTATAGGATGGATGAAACCAGAATGCCAAAAATAGTGCTTAAAGAGAAGCTTCACTCGAGAAGAAAACAAGGAAGATCAAGAATACGATGAGATTCTTGAGATAAGGGATGATTTGATAAGGATGGGTTATAGAGGATGGAGGGGATTTATAATGGATAGAAATGTTTGGAGGAATGTTGTGGAGGAGGCCAAAGCCCACAATGGGCTGTAGAGCTATAGAAAAAAAGCTTGCAGATGAGAAACCAAAATCTGGAAAGGGCAATATGAACACTCACACTGAACGCTTGCACTTGCTGTTACGTTCAGTGTGAGCAGCTACATGTACTTGCACTATACGGTACGCATTCAATGTGATCCGTCAAATTCCTTGAGATAATAGGCAAATGTTTGAAAATTCACATGCTGCCTTTATAGAAATAGTGCTCAGTGTTAAAAATTGATTGGGATACAGTATAAGAAAAATATTCTATCTAAAAAAAAAAAAAACAAACAAAAACGGGTGGCATTGCAACCTGATTTGCGTGATTTTTAAAGAGACTCTGGCCCGGTTGCACAAAAGCCTAGATTAATCATTATTAAAACTTCTCTGATTGGTTCTCATGGCATTTATCTACACGTTAAAAATGTAATATGGGTTGGGCAACCGAGCCTCTGTGTTAAAATTCATTAAAATTTGAGATACAGATGAAGTTGTCTCTCCATGCTAAACAATGTTATCTCAGTTAAAAGAACACAAGGTGGTTCTGTAACAGCTAATAAGATCGTTAAAACACTTGATTTTCGATACGTGACACACTTTGAAAGTTTTTAAGATAGAACACATTACAAGAAAAATTAATATTTTACAATGCTGCATTTGTAGAAATAGAGCTCAATAGAGCTCAGTGTACAAATACATTGAGGTATAGACAAAGTGGTAATTATTGTATCTCAATGTTAAAAACATGAGCCATTCCGTCTATTTTTTCCCCAACACTCGATCGCAAAACTATAAACACCACTTGTTTTGTGCACTTTTGCAAACGGTTCCAATAATCGATACCAGTACCATTTCCAATAATAATATATGAAGGTGATCATAACCCCCTTGAGAGATAATACAGAGTGGGTGAAAAGTCTGAGAACGGCTCAATATCATATACACAAAGGTTATATGACGGTGGGGATCCTACTCAAATTGAAAATACTATGTACTTTACTTATGACTTCAAAAATCTGGTTCGCTATCTTGGATCCGCCATATTGAATGCAACTTTATTTTTTTTAAATAGGAAGGTGGACATGCGATACATGATTTTGATACGAATTTTCAAGAAAAAAAAGAATGACGAAAACCGCATATCGATATCTCAAACCGTTTAGAAGATATTCACATTATTAATCAATACTATTCAAAGTAGAAAGGAGAGAAAAAAGTCCGAGAACGGCTTTATATCTCATACACAAAGGTGATTTGATGGTTGGTGTGATCGGGGATCCTACTCAAGTTGAAAATACTATGTACTTTACTATGACTTTAAAAATATGGCCCACCATCTTGGAACCACCATATTGAATGCAACTTTTTTTTAAATAGGAAGGTGGTCATGCGATAGCCTACATGATTTCGATACAAAATTTCAAGAAAAAATTAATGGCGAGAGCCGCATATCGATATCTCGAACCGTTCAGAAGATATTCACATTATTAATCAATATCATGCATATACAGAATGAAATACATGAGTAGTATTGATTAATAATGTGAATATCTTCTGAACTGTTTGAGATATCGATGTGCAGTTTTCACCATTCATTTTTTCTTGAAATTTCGTATTGAAATCATGTACCGCATGACCACCTTCCTATTTAAGAAAATAAAGTTGCATTCAATATGGCGGATCCAAGATGGCGGACCAGATTTTTGAAGTCATAGTAGAGTAGTATTTTCAATTTGAGTAGGATCCCCAATCACACCCACCATCAAATAACCTTTTCCTATACCAGGGTACCTTTGAAAGTGACCATTTTTGCACTGATTGCAGGCCGCAAAGAATCACTTTTCCGCTCTAGTGCGCAAAGTATTACTTTGCGAACTCTTAATACTTTGCGTATAATCTTGCTGCCATCCCAATCAGCTGTTGACATTGTTGGTGTGTATTTTGATTGCGAATTTGTTCTATCTATATTTTTTCTGATTTTCAAATAAATAAAAATGAGAACTCATTAAATTATACATTTTGAATATCATTAATTATTCATTATTTCAAATAATATTTTTTCATTCATAAATTGATTGGTTGAAAAATTATTTAGGAATTAAGATTTACTCAAAATTATTAAAATTTTCATATTAATTGGATTAATTTAATTTTTAATTTGAATAAATTATCGATTATTAAATTTCAATTGGATTATCAAGTTTAAAATAAATTAAAGTTGTTATTAATAACAAAATTATACAGACAAACATTTGATGGATTTCAACCATCATTTTACTCATAATCAACCACTTATCATATTCAATGGTAACTGTAGGAAAATTTAATGTGAAATACGTGCGCAAAGTTCCTCTGCTGCACTCAAGAAACCATTCCAACCTCGCCTATGGCTCGTGCGTAAAAAACTGCTCGGTGCAACAAACTGTCACTTTGCGCACTAGTTGCACAAATAACTATTTTGTATGAGATATTAAGCCGTTCTCGGACTTTTCACCCACTCTGTATAATATTGTATGCAATTAATGTGCTAGCGTTTCGCAAAATTCCATAGATGGCCAGCTCTCGGTAGCTTTATTTTCTATCTCGTTTGGTAAGTTCCACAAATTGCTATTGTAGAATTTGATTCATTGTTTCATCCAATATAAAAATATTGACAATGGGAATGGAGAATTTGAGTCAAATCTCACCAACATGACCTAACACTTATAGATTAATTCCTACACTTATAGATGTTAGATGAAAGTATTGCGGATCATTTGAACACTTCTCCGGAAAAGCCATTTCTAGGAGACTTTTTCGGAGAATACCTCAATTTTGGCTCCAAAAGCCAAGAATGTTGGTTCAATATCTTATTAATAAGGATTATCGTATATTGAGTGACTCAGTGACAAAAAAAGCAACTTTGAAACCCAGGCCCGGCTGCTCGAAAGCCGGTTAAATTTTAACCGTGATCAATCCCACGAGAACCAATCAGAGAAGGCGTTTTTAAAAAGACGGCTTCTCTGATTGGTTGTCGTGGAATGAATCACGGTTAAAATTTAACCGGCTTTTGTGCAACCGGCACCCTGACTCTTCATCAATTGAGATAGGAAATTAAGATATTCTACCTTATAGATTATTAAATCAATTTGTACTGAAAATACGTAAGAAGGAATCTTCTCGCCCTTCCTCTCTTTCATCACCTATCTTTTATCATATAGGCTTAGATCTTCGTATTTATACGAGCCTATAATTTGTTATATCACGATAACTTGCTTTTTTAAACTTTTTTCTTGTTTTTGGAAATTAAATCTCAACATTTTCCAATAAATACATTATTTATTAAAATGTAATCATGACTTAATCATGTCAATGAGTCCTTAATCATTTAAAGAATATTAAGAAAGTATAGTTAGGTACCCTGTAAAAGTACTATGATGAATAGATGATAATCTATTTGCTAATGAAAATGATTCATTCTTTTCTTTAAAAAGTCTGGTGTGACGCACTCACACAACTTTTCTTGCCGTTATGAAAATTGATCACCTGACGCTAGTGTTCACGCGCATCTCAAGTCTACTATTCATAGATCTGAGCCAGCTGGTGACAGGACAATAACGCTGGATACACACGAAATCTGCTATCTCTTCATAGTGAATCTATATATATAAAAGCGAAATGGAACTCACTCACTGACTGACTGACTGACTGACTGACTGACTCACTCACTCACTCACTCACTCACTCACTCACTCACTCACTCGCAGAACTAAAAATCTACCGGACCAAAAACGTTCAAATTTGGTAGGTATGTTGAGTTGGCCCTTTAGAGGCGCACTAAGAAATCTTTTGGCAATATTTTAACTCTAAGGGTTGTTTTTAAGGGTTTAAAGTTCGTCTTTTAGCATGTATATTCTTCTTCTCCCAATCTCTTAATTATAATTGGAATTTCCATATCATATGTTACTATATGAACTATAATCTAGATAGAGTACCTCTTCGAAACAGTTGTTAACTGGCAACTAAATTAATAATTTTGTCAGGTTAACATTAAGTTGAGTTGACTTTGTTAGGTTGGCACCAAGTTGAAGATTTAAATGTATTTATCGCGGGAAAATTGATTGGGCACTGCTACTTCAATCCTGGGAATATTATATTACTAGCCGTCAGGCTCGCTTCGCTCGCCATATCCGTTTAGCCAGACGTTTAGTCTGGCCCCCGACTGGATTGTCCTAACATATGATAAAAATTCTCGAATGAAAAATGCAGGCGAGCGAAGCGAGCCTGCTGATTTCATTCTTGTACGATCCAGTCGGGGGTCCAGGGGGCGGAGCCCCCTAGCTAGACGGATATGGCGAGCGAAGCGAGCCTGACGGCTAGTCTATATAATTATATAAAAGCGAAATGGCACTCACTCACTGACTGACTGACTGACTGACTCACTCACTCACTCGTAGAACTAAAAATCTACCGGACCAAAAACGTTCAAATTTGGTAGGTATGTTCAGTTGGCCCTTTAGAGGCGCACTAAGAAATCTTTTGGCAATATTTTAACTCTAAGGGTGGTTTTTAAGGGTTTAAAGTTCGTCTTTTAGCATGTATATTCTTCTTATTCTCTTAATTATAATTGAAAAATGTCCATACCATATGTTAATATAGACTAGAACTATAATCTAGAGAGAGTACCTCTTCAAAACAGTTGTTAACTGGTAACTAAATTGATAATTTTGTTAGGTTGGCACCAAGTTGAAGATTGAAATGCATATATCGCGGAAAAATTGATTGGGCACTGCTACTTCAATCAGAGCTATTTCAATATTATATTACTAGCCGTCAGGTTCGCTTCGCTCGCCATATCCGTTTAGCCAGACGTTTAGTCTGGACCCCCGACTGGATCGTCCTAACATATGATAAAAGTGCTCAAATGAAAAATGCAGGCGAGCGAAGCGAGCCTGCTGATCTTATTCTTGGACGATCCAGTCGGGGGTCCAGGGGGCGGAGCCCCCTGGCTAGACGGATATGGCGAGCGAAGCGAGCCTGACGGCTAGTGATTTAATAGAATCAACAGTTGCTAACAGTTTGCGATATTGAATAATCACATTTTCTCAAATTTCAAACTTATTTTCAATTTTAGGTGAAAATGTTACCAGACAATTGGTGAGATTTTCATGCTCAATGTTTTCCAATCGAATTTTTTCGTTTAAATTATATCTGAGACCTGATAATTGGAAATCTTAAATTAAACTTTGCATAGATGGGGTGGAGCTCATGAAATTTTTACAGATATGAGACTTGTGGCAGTTGATATAGCTTATCAATGACTATTTGAGGTATGAATTTGATCAAAATCGTTGGAGCCATTTTCGAGAAAATCGCGAAAAACCCTGTTTTTGACAACATTTTCGCCATTTTAGCCGCCATCTTGAATTGCATTTGATCGAAATTGTCCGTGTCTGATCCTTATAGTGTAAGGACCTTAAGTTCCAAATTTCAAGTCATTCCGTTAATTGAGAGATGAGATATCGTGTACACAGACGCACATACACTCATACACACACACATACAGACCAATACCCAAAAACCACTTTTTTGGACTCAGGGGACCTTGAAACGTATAGAAATTTAGAAATTGGGGTACCTTAATTTTTTTCGGAAAGCAATACTTTCCTTACCTATAACTAGGGCAATAGGGCAAGGTAAGTAAAAAAGTATAGTTACCCTGTGAAAGAACTCTCTGATTGGATAGACGTAGACTCTCCATGTCATATTCGTTTCGTCGCCCTCATAAAATACTACTTTACAGTCGCTCGAGAAGTTCGTCCCAATCATGAATAGTTCTAAGCCTCCGTTAGCTGGACAAGATCTCCATGACATTGTCAAGAGTTCGGGAAGAGACATTTGTTGAGCTGAAAAAAAACACTGAACTATTAATCGGAAACAAAGTTATTGTAATAGTAATAATAGCAATGAATAATCTGACTGATTTAAAATACAAAACTTTAAGTGAATTGTAGAATGGCGATTTAGAGACGGAAACTATTGTCACTTATCAAACATCCGTAAATGGAGACTGGTTATATTTTCTTAAAAATTGATTAAAAATTCCTCGAGTAAAGGAACAAAGACATGCACAATTTATTTAAAAAATTATTTTCTGCAATAAATGGCACAAAAATTACTGGAAAGATGAGCCCAGTAGGGGTTTGAAGGCGTGATTCCAATCTGAATTTCTTTCGTGACTTTGTTCTTATTTTGTTCTAATTCTGTACTCTATTCCTAAATTGCATCCTCTATTAATGTTTCTAGTTTATTATTGTTTCTCTATTTGCGGTTTCAATTTTCTGTGAACGTCTACGCCCCAACTGCATTTACATTTTTTTTAATGCAAATTTTGCTGCATGAGGGAATGATGCTTGAAGGGCTTCTCAAAAATGCCCTCAGAATCATACCCTCCGAAATTCAAGAAGTCTTACAACTATGGAAGGTATCATGCCACGTTTTTTGAGTTCTTAAAACTGGGTAAGTGGAAAATTTGAAATTAAGAATATTTTTGAACGTGCGTTAGCGAGTTCTCACTTTTTACTCACTCAAGGCCAAAGTCGTTGTCCGTCTGTTTGTATGTTCTACAGTAACTTTAGAAAGAATTGATCTATCAGCTTCAAATGTTGAACACATATTCTTCGAACCTCATTACAGGTCAAGTTCGTTGGACAACATGACTCACTCCTTCATCCTTTTTTAGGATATAAAATTAATATTGAACGTGCATGAGAAAAAAATTGTTGTGATTTATCATTTAGTCAGCTGGAATTAATTGAATGTTATTTATGTAATTTTTCCATTCATTTGAAAAAGCTGATTCTATTTGGGGGTTACCACACAGACTGTCCTTTATGCGCCTACACACGATTTCAGCTGAATAATATACAACATATTTAATTTATAAGTTCTATATTAACTCGCTTCCGTTAACAACACTGTCTGCCTGTCTATCTATTGTTTGTCTGTAACATAGATTGATTAATAATACTACTTGTAGCAGTTGCTATGACGTTGACAAATTTGCCATGACAATTTTTTTTTGCCAAAGTGTTAAATTTGTGAGTAGAGGCTACTATTAGTGTTCAACAACACTTGATTATTCAATGTAGATACTCATTTGTTTCATTTTTGTATCATTTACCCATGTAGCACAGACTGGTGGGCCAACGTTGGATTTTGGTCGGAGTGTCGGGTTACCGTGGGTCGGCATGCCAACTATAATCCAAAAGCAGCCAACTTACATGTTCACATTGTCGGCCCAAGACAAAATTATCTTTAAATGTTGAGATCATTGAAACGGTTTGAGATATCGAAGTGCGGGTATCGCAATACATTTTCTTTTGAAATTCTGTATCGAAATCATGTATCATATGATTATGTTCTCATTTGAAAAAATGAGATTGGATTCAAAATTAAGCTGGATTCGAATTGAAGTTGGCAGAAAAAACTTTTGAAGCGACTGCAAGTAATAGGATCCCACGTCAAGTAATAGATAGGAGTTGGAATCCACTGTCATACGATACTTGTAAAAGAAATATTTAGCTGTTTCCATGATAATTCTCACCAATTCTGTAATTACAAGTTGCGGATTTCAGAGATCAACAGTTCATGAGCGAGTTCCTCAAGCCAGGGTCTCACTAGTTAATCAATTAACAAGTGACCAAAGCAAAGTCTTCCGGCTATATCAATTCACTATTGTTTGGGAGTTCTGAGGGGGGGGGGTGGAAAAGGTTTAATGGGTTGTGAAAATGAATTATAGTACAGTCAAGGAAAGGTTATAGAGGGAAAAGTTTGGAAGACAATTTTTGACCCCGCAGTTCTATTTAGGGTAGTAAGGAGGTAAACATATCAAAATTCCTCACCCCTACTGATTGTGCTAAGGGGGTGGGGGTGGTCAAAGGAACCATTTTTTGGTTTCTCGCATATAACTCGAAAACTCGATCAGATTGTATCTTATGGACTGCCGTTATATAGTTTTTGAGATATCAGCTCCTTAAGGTGTGACATTTTTGAAAAAAAACACATTCGCCTCCAATTTTTTTCTACTTTTGCTCTTATAACTTTATACAAATTTATGGGAGCAATCCATGCTGACTATGAACTTATAGAGCAATAAATTCTCTTCAATTTGATGTTTAATTTTACACCTTTACGCACTTCCCTACAACTGTTGCAGCAGCTTTAGTGTTAAGTGTGAAATCTCCAGTTTTTCAACAATAGACCAATTGACAAAGGAACTTGGAGGGAATGTTTTGTACATCATTTTCGACTCTGCAGCTTTGTTGAGACTAGTTAGGAAGAGAGCATATCAAAAGTCCCCATTCCTAACTCATGTGCTAAGGGGATGAGGGTGGTTTAAAAGTTACATTTTTCAAAAGTTACAATATCACAAAATTCTACTGAACAAAAAGAATAGAGAATTTATCAAGTCTTGTTTTCGAATACCATATAGTTAGTTTTGTCGGATGAACTCATTGTTCTCAAGATAAGAGCGCCGAAGCAAAAGGCTGAAAAATGTAACTTTTAAACCACCCTCATCCCCCTTAGCACATGAGTTGGGAATGGGAACTTTTGATATGCTCTCCTCCTAACTATAGTCTCAACAAAGCTGCGAAAATTATGTACAAATAACATTCCCTCCCAATTCCTTTGTCAATCGGTCTGTTGTTGAAAAACTGGAGATTTCACACTTAACACAAAAGCTGCTGCAACAGTTGTAGGGAAGTGCGTAAAAGTGTAGAATTAAACATCAAATTGAAGAGAATTTATTGCTCTATAAGCTCATAGTCAGCATGGATTGCTCCCATAAATTTGTATAAAGTTATAAATGCTAAAGTAGAAAAAAATTGGAGGCGAATGTGTTTTTTCAAAAATGTCACACCTTAAAGAGCAGATATCTCGAAATAGTTATTTGTGCAACTAGTGCGCAAAGTGACAGTTTGCTGCACCGAAAGAAACATTTACGCCCGAGCCGTAGGCGAGGGCGGAATGGTTTCTTGAGTGCAGCAGAGGAACTTTGCGCACGTATTTCACATTAAGTTTTTCCTACAGTTACCATTGAATATGAAAAGTGGGTAATTATGGGTAAAATTGCCTGAAATCCATCAAATGTTTTTCTGTGTAATTTTATTATTGATAAAAACCTTAATCCTAAAATCCTAAAGTCCTCGTTGTCGTTGGATAAAATATCTAATACTAATAATTAGCGCGTTGTGCTTCGTTGCACCTCTGCTCACTATAGCAGCCCAGTCACTGTTACCAACTTCATTTTGATTTTGCTGCACTGTTGCTACATATATAACCTACTAAGTATTTTGCGTTGCCATGTTGCAAATCTGGAGTGCAGAAAAATTTTTCCCGCACTAGAGCGGAAAAGTGATTCTTTGCGTTCTGTAATCAGTGCAGCAATGGCCAATTTTCAACGTAACTGTAGGAAAACTATATAACAGTTATGTCAATAGGATACATAGTTTTCGAGTTATATGCGAGAAACCAAAAAATGCTACCTTTGAACCACTCCCACCACCTTAGCACAAGTGGTAGGGGTGGGAACTTTTGATATGTTTACATCCTTACTACCCTAAATAGAACTGCAAGGTCAAAAATTGTCTTCCAAACTTTTCCCTCTATACCCTCTTTTTAGCATTCATTGCCATTAGCATTCATATTCACAGTTGGGTTTCAATGCGTAAAAGGTTGAAGCTATCACTGCTTAACATCTCAAATACACTACAGCAAGCACTTATAAAAACCAAGTTAATTAGTATCAACTTTAGAGTATACCGTTGATTCCAGGTACTTATAGTACACAATACTAGCTAATGTAAACCTAGTTACAAAGAATAGAAAATAAATCAGTAAAAGCTGGAAAGAAAATACTTTGAGGTAGAGGCTTAGGAAAAACATCCCAATATCCTCTCTCTTCCATGAAAGAGGGAAAGCGTTCACTTATTTTATGTTTAGAGAAATAACATTTTAAAATGGACAATAGTTGTGATGCATAACGAAAATGGTCTGTTTGGATATCATATCTATTATTCACATCCTCTATTTATATTTTCAATCATGAACCCGTGCTTCAAATAAACATTCACCGTGAATTCAAGTGAGTTGGTTGACGTTGAAGTGGTGGATTACTCTCGGTTTTTCTAAACCTTATATTCAAAAATGATTTTAAATTGCAAATTTAAAGGTGAATATGTTTTCTAAGGGGTTTATATTAACTATTCCAAACTATAACTATTACTATAACTATAACTATTCCAAACAATAGAGTGTTGAGTAGGTTGCACAGAAATATTAGAGAACTAGGTAACCCGAGCTCCGCAAGAGTCAAATTAAAAATTTGACAAACTGAAAACTTGAAAAATTTAAGATAGGCCTGTAACCATCCTCGATAAATTAAGAATACCTATTCAAAATTCTAAGTTAATTAGTCCAGTGTTTAAGACGTGATAATGCGTCATTCGTGAATTTCCTATCCGGTATGTATGAATAACAGCAAGTGTAAGCCAGTTCTTTCCTTTATTATATTATAGATTGAATATCATCAACTTTTTCGATTCTCCAATAATTTGATGATCTCAAAAGTTACATAGTTGAAGCTTATATAGAGTATGCCTATTAGACAAAAACTGGAGAAATGGTTTAATGTTCGATTTGAGTTAAAGTATTATTTTTGCTATAAGAAATATTTTTGGCAGTACGTAAATCTACTAAGAAAAAACGTTTATATATAACAAAGGTTCAATATAGCTAATATTTTGATTTGGATTAATCTTTGTGGTTAAAAAATGTATCTACATAATACAGCCAATAATATGTTTGATACAATAACTTAGGGTCAATAACATAGTGAATACCAACACAATTTTTTCCGCAAAGGAGATAAATGCTTCCCCTAATTTCTAAATGCATGATTTGCTTTTCATGCGTACCTAATTCTCATACCCTCTTTTTCCTAACGAGCTTCGCACTGATCCCCTTCCCAAATAATAATCAAGAAACAACTTACATTATTGATAGAAATCCCGAATCCAATAAAATAACGGTCAATGAATCAGTTGAATCCTACTCTATCTTTAAAGAGGAAGGACGCAATCAACTATCCTATAAAATAAAATAGTGTATCAGGCCTACTACTATAAATCTAGTGATAATAATAATTAGTTCCAGTTGAACTTTGATAATCTTTTACACGATTGCCAAAGCTACCTCTACGTGAAGATAATATTCGTACCACTTTTCTCACCTTTGTGTCTATAAATTAAGTTTCGAAGATCTTATGTAATATATGCAATCTTCTTATATTTTACTTATAATGAAATTTAAGTTAATGTTGAAATTCGTCTAAGGCTAATACAACGTAAAGTTTGAAATATTTTATTTAAAAGTTGTAATAAACAAATCATTTATTTGTATTTCGAGATTTTATTAATTTTTATCGTGGATCGAGTATTAGTAGCCTAATTTTGAAGATGAGTGAAGCATAGAGATTGATTACATTAGGAGTTAATTATAATTACATTATTTTTGTACTAAAGGAGTTAATTTTAACAGAAAATGTGTTTGTTAAATTCAAAAGAGTTTATTGTTGAGAATTATGGAATTCATCAACAGCAATAATACATTTATAGCCTACATTATGTAAGATATAAAAAAGGATAAGAAGAAAGTACAGTACCGTATACTTTCCAAAATTGAGGTGAAATTTAAGGATTATTGAAAAGTCTTGGATCTGCATCTACGACCCTAATTTTTGTCATAAAAAATGAAAAGGGAACTACTGAGTAGCCTACTGTACATGCACTAGAATAAATATTAAACAGGGCAGCCTACTTAATAATTCAGTTCGAATCATTCAGTTTGAACTTACAAAATATTCTAACTCAATATTTCATTAAAACTAACTACAATCACTAACCTTCCATATCAAAATCAATGTCGTCAAAGTAATCATCACTGTTGTTATTATCATCAGACTCGTAGAAGTCTTCTTCATTCTCGAAGTTCTGATCCATTGGTCTTTCAATTGAAGACGATCGATTAAAAGTTAAGCACATGATTGATGCCGGGCAACAAAACTAATCTCTATTCCACTCCAAGAGCGATAAACAATCAATACTGATAATCGATAAAAAAGATTATTCAATTGAATTATTGCGAAGATTAACTCAACCAACAGACTATCTACAAACACTATCAAAAGTTGGCAACTACAACCAAGCTTCACTTTACTGCACGCACGGTGGGTAACTTGCACTGCGATGTGACAAATTGATGTGCTGACGGAAAGAGCTGAGGTAATACAGGATGACTGCGGTGTGGAGAGGGAGAGGGAGAAAGTATGCATAGCGTAAGGGTAGGAATAGCGGTACTTGGGTATTTTTCCACTGTCACTCGTCAAGATATGCCCCTCCTCCATTCACCATTCAACTGTTCTTATTGTAATACTCACTGCAGTACGGAAATAGAGTGATGAGCTAATTATTCCTAGTTGACCAAATCCAAATTCTATACTGTATAGTAAATTCTTATAAGGTCATTGACCTTACATAACACTAATGTGAAAGTAACCACGTAAAATTGAGTTATAAGAGTGTCAATATTCCCATATACACGTATTGAGTTATCAATATTTCAAATCTTAATGGTGCATTATCTTATAAAGTGTGCATTGAAGTTCATGATTGAATCTCGAATATTTTACTCTAACAAAGTTAAGCTGCGTTTACACCAAAGTTATTAACAAAATGTTAATAACTTGATCCTTATATATTCTATTGGATTGAACGGAACTTGACAAACACATATGCTCATCATGTTTATGATAAGTTATGTTCAATCTAATAGAATATATAAAGATTAAGTTATTAACATTTTGTTAATAACTTTGGTGTAAACGCAGCTTTATAAGAAGTGAACCATCCACATTACGTATTATTCCCAATAAAAACCTAATACCTTAGTCATATCCATAAGAATACCATATAAGTTATCATAACTAACACAAGAATGAAAAATAATTATTCAATTGTTTTATCTCAGGAAAAACTTACTTTTGCTTCAGTTGAACGAGCGTTAGCGAAGTTCTCACTTTTGACTTACTAGAGCCCAATGTCGTTTTCTGTCTGTTTGTATGTTCAACAAGAACTTTAGAGAGAATTGATAAGTCAGCTTCAAATTTTTCTTCGATCATTTTTACAGGTGAACAACAAAATTGACTCACTCCTTCGTCCTTTTTCAGGATATAAAAATAGCATTGAAAGTGCATCAGAAAAAAATTGTTTTGATTTATCATTTATCAGTCAGCTGGAATTATTTGCGTGCTATTTCTGTAATTTTTCCATTCATTTAAAGAAGCTGATGCTATTATTTGACAGTTGACAGACTTTATGCGCCGACACATAATTTCAGCTGAATAATACACAACATTAGGCTATATTAAGTTCTATATTAACTCGCTTCCGTTAACGTCTGTCTGCCTGTCTGTAACATACACGTAATTAATTCTACTTGTGATAGCAGTTGCTATTACTCATTCATTTAATTATTGTAACATTTATTAAAATGTTGAAATAATTGAAACGGTTTGAGATATCGAAGAGCGGGTTTCACCATTAATTTTCCTTTGAAATTCTGTATCGAAATCATGGATTCGAATTGAAGCTGAATTCGAAATGAAGTTAGATACATATGACGGATTCAATATAGCGGACAAAAATTTTGAAGCGACAGAAAGTTTTTTCCAATTGGAATAGGATTCCCATGGAACCTACTACTGTAATATCATACTTGTGAAATATATATTCAGCTGTTTCCATAATGATTCTCACCAACTCTGTATAATTACAGGTTCGGATCTCAGAGATCAATACAACAGTTCATGAGCGAATTCTTCAATCCAAGAGGTCTCTAGTATTTTCTTCCTTACTCTCAGACTTCACATAAAAATTGATACCTGTGACCCATTAGGGTCAGTTTGAAATCCCACTGAGATTGATCCTGGGATCCTGGGACGCAACGAATACTGAAAAAAGGGGCGGGGTCAAAAATTGTGTTCAAAACTTTCCCTTTATAATCTTTCGTTGAGTATCAGGGTCAGTTTGAAACATAAGAATTATTCTATCATTCAATAAAGAATGAAGTGCCAATATGATGAAAAATTATCTTTGACAAATGATTGATAGTACACTATTAATGTTACGTGAGCGAAAGTAAGCTTATGTGTTATAGCATGTAAATAACTCCTAGAACCTCCAATAAAGAAATGTTTTTTGCTCTAATTTTCGAGATGCAGGGAATTCCACAAAGTTTTTTCAAGGAATTATCATTTAATTATTGTTTGGAATTATTTATTTAGTCTAGACTATTATGAACAGTGGCGAGCGGTGCTATGAAAAGTTGGTGCTAGATTGATATTCTTCAAGATTTCTTTTCTTTACAAATATATTATGAGCATGGAAAGAGTTTCTAAAAAGGATTATGTTGAAATTATGTAATATATAATAAAATATAATGAGGACACCACCCAAGCTGAACAAGAAAAATTTAGAGAGCAAGAAGAAGAGAAAGTAAATTAGATTATATCAGAGTTCTTCATTCATGTAAGTGAAAATATAGTCTGGCGTAGACACTAATAATTTACAATTAATTACAGTTTAGCTAATTATGTTCGTATATGACATTCTCGTCCGTGATGTATTCATCATATCTATTTCCTTCACAGGCAAGTAGACTGTCAATGGTTTCTGCCCATTGTTCCTTTGTTCAAACACCTGCACCTTTCAGGAATATTCTTCGGCCTTCTTGAATTGGGATTACCAAGAAAACTATCAGCCCCTGCTTTCTTCTCTTTTGAGGAATAGCCAAAAATATTCCTTGGAATTATTCAAGTTGGGATATCTACCATACCTGTACTTTCCAACCAATCAGTTACAGTATAATAAGGCTTAACAGAGATAGAATTCCTTAGTTCAACTTTTATAGTTTTCCAATATGTATAGGAACATACAGGTAGCCTATCGTATATGAATAGTTAGATATATCTTGTACCAAGTGAAAAAACTGAGTAAGTTACCTTTTTTTTATTTTTTTAAAAATTGTGTTCGACATTTATGGCATTATCAAGTAAATGATAATGACATAAATAATGTCAAAACATGTCGTGAGTAAACAATTTTTTAAAAACTGTTTCTAAGTTCTTAAAACAACTTTTAGTACTTAAGTACTTAACAAAAACAAGGTCTTGTATATTGTACGATTACATAACTAAATAAAATAGCCCGAGATATATGGGACCTCTGATAGGATTCTGAACTAAAATATTCACTAAAATATAATTTTTATCATAACTTACTGGTATTTATTAGTGGACGAGTGGCTTGGTGGAAATTTATTAATTATGGCCCATCACTCATAATCTTTTCTTGCCCATTTAATTTGCTCAAAAATCTCTTTCAAATAAATAATTCTTTAGTATACCGTACTTTTAATACACAGAACTTCTTCAGAATGTAAATACTTCAAGTAGTCTATTAATCTAGTTTTATTTAGTTGCAAATCGTACTTTACCCTTCATCAGGGTGATGATGGAGTACTTTTGAAGGTCTCTCTTCGATAGTTGATCATTAGACATTGGATGACACAAACATTATTGCTCCAGTTCATCAAATCTTAGTTATTCATTGGATTATGTGAAAGTTGGAACATTTATCGTAAGAGATTAGACAACATTCATGAATAGAACTCTAATCAGATGAACCAGTGATTGTACCGTATTTAAGTTTGTTATGCGTCACCCTCAAAGTAGGTATTACTCAGAGGTCCAAGATAAGAAATAGATAAATACTATCATCCACTGTACATTGAATCAAGGTAGACTCAATAATATTCTATTCATTCATGTATTCTATCTACATTGAGTTCAATGTGTGACTAATTTGAACTGCTTTTGTACCGTTGAATGTTTATTATATGACTTATCAATAGATTGTAGACTTATCAATAATTGTTCTGTAAAGTGCATTTGGAGTCATTATAACAAGTCAAATATCAAGAGTACCTATAGAAAACCTTTCCGCTAGCTTCGATAATTATTATCATTGAATATTATTACGAACACAATATAGATATATTGTAAACACAATTTCAATAGGCAAGAGGAATTATCCTCTCCACAATAGAGTTGAAGTTGAAATGATTTCAAACATTTTCTTTACTTTTTTGTGTAGTTGAGAAGTTGATATTGTGATAATTATTCATATTGAATGAAAAAGACTAAGAAATTGTCAAAAAACCACTGATTTAGAAATCTGTGACAATTTCTTAGTCTTTTTCATTCAATTTTCTTTATTTATGAAAGCCTGTGGAATGGATTACGTACAGTATCATTATTATTTGTCATTCGCGTTTTTTATTATCGTGGTGTTATCGTTGCTAGAGCTGGGAAATTATTTATTTGAGGAGCGGCAAGGCAAAAAGATAATCTTCAATTATTTGAAGTTGACAAAAATTATGTTGACAAAAATGAATTTGTCCCAGCACTGTTGACTTGAAAATATTTGGCATCGATGATTTATAAGCAAGCGATATACCGTCTTCAATTAATAAATTTACTCGTGTTACTCACACTCCTCGGTGATCAATACTGACCAAAGTTCAATAGTGGTAATTTACAAGTGATTCATAGAGAAATTCACTCCAAACTTTCATTATTTGGTGAATTTCATTATTTGGTGATTTCATTATTTTGGTTTAACGAATTTGCAGCGCATTGGATTCATTATACTGTAGATCTTTCTGAATTTGGATTTTTGTTTAATAATAATAATAATAAATTCATTAACATTTGAATAATTGTTCAAGTGAATTTGAATAATTGAATAATCTCAGTAATTTCCATCTTTCTGACGAATTGAAATGAGCACTATAAAAACTGGAGAGACATTACGAATTCTGTTGAGTACAAGCACTGCCACCTCCAATTAGAGGTGGTTGTGGTACTGTACTAGTCGTTTTAATTCCATGTTTGCCATGCTTTCCATGTAGTATTTGAGGAGAGTGGTCTGTCAAGTACTTTAAGAAAGTCTAAGCTCTACCAGTATCGTTCGACATTGGACACATTCGAAAATAAACAGAGAGTTGGAAAACATTATAAAAAAATAAAGTAGAACAAATCCGATCAATAGGATTCGTTACTATTCATGCATACAGGAATTTCACCATCTGTGATTGACTCAGTGGTTAGCATGAAGTGATATACGGGAAGTAGATTCGGTATTTTCGTTGGTAGGGTGACCACTTGTGATAGCTATGAATTTCAAATAACTTTCTAGCGGTTTGGAGCTCACATAATGTAGGTATATTCATCTTTGATTACCAAAGCATAATATTAAAGGTCTTTATAAAACCTAGCTACGTGTAGCTTCTAAAGACGTAGCCGTCCTATCTCCCAATGGTACGCAATCTGTCCCGTTCACACCAGCGTAGCGTCGATATTGGAATATAGGAAGGATCGACAAATTTCGAGAAAGAATTTGAAGAGAAAAATTGTATTGAAAATAAGTTGATATATGATAATGTTATTGAAACAGGTAATTGATTGGGAGATAGGAAAGCTCGAGAAATGATTTGAAGAGAAAAATTGTATGTATTGAAAATAGGATAATAAATCATACTGATATTAAAACATGTTTTTGATATGATTTCTAATTTTTTCATTATCATAATAATAATTTATACAATTTTATCAGATTTCTAAAGCTATTACTGCTATTGGAGATTGTATGAGGCATTCTCATTTGAATATTTCCTAATAAAGTATTTTAATAGGGCTACTTGAATTGTTCAATATTATTATAGAAATTACCAGTAGGCTACACTCTTCATAGTTTTTCAATTATCCGAAACTAGTTGTGTTTATATAAAAAAGCATGAAGAGGAAACTAGTTATTTCTATAATAATCCCATTATATTAAGCGAGCAATTTCTGTATTTTTATATCTGGTTATTTATGTTCAACGGATCTCGATAACGTCTCTAACGATTTTCACGAAATTTGGAACAAAGTAGGTTTATGACATAAAAATTCGATTGCACTAGGTCTCATCCTTGGGAAAACTCGCAGAACGACATTAAAAGGATAATTCATCCTTGGCTGAAACAGCTGAGACTTTCGTCGTCTGTGGATAGTAAAAAGTGAGCGAGTGATTCTGTGGGAAAATAGAAATATCGCATCCCCGAAATTCATAAGCTGACGTATAGCCAGCTGTAAAATATAAACACGATCATTTTAGAGAATTGTGTTCTGTTTATCAATAAATAAAAATAACGAGCGAAGCTCGGTGCCCCGATATCAATTGAATGATTGAATATCTTCATTTTCAGACTTCACAGATTAGAGTGTAGGTAGTTGGTGGAGTAAGTTGAGGCAGTAAGTGCTTCTTCCGCTAAACTTATTATGTGTATTTCGAGAGACAATGCCTTATTAATGTCAGCTGCTTCTGGCGCTGCTAGTTGCTGTTGTACGCTCTCGGGCCTCGGCTTCTCAGCACTACAAACTTTATCATCCACAGTCTCAAAGTCTTCAAACTTCAAAGATCAAATTTCCTTAAATTAGATACGAGCATCCTAAAATTGTAAGCGATCGGATATTACTCACTGCATTCAATAGAGTCAGAAGCAATCTGTATGGTTTCGCAAGAGCCGTCTGGATGCATGATTGTAGTTCTAAAAACCAAACGAGCTTTTGACGATTTTCGGGGGGCTCTGATGCCTACAGGCACACCGCTAGCATGCATTCTTTGTTCCACATCGTATTTCCTTAGCTTGATTATCCCCATGCAATCGACACTGGAACAGAAAAGTACTAAAGTACAGACTATTGAGACATACAAAATTCCAGTATTCTAATCAATGATTTTTGAGGCTAAAATGAATTATGAATTTCAAAATTTCAAGGATCATATTCATATAATTATAATTAATGTTTATAATAATTCAACTGTTGTATAAATTAGAATTGGAACCGTTTTGGGCTTATAAGCCTGTGGTACATTTCTGTAATTTGTGTAATTCTGAATGATTAGATAAATAAATTCATACTCCATGAATAAATCAATTAAAAAATGCTCATACCCTTTGACTGAGATTTTCCCGTATCTTAGATTTTCAAATTCGAGCTTGAATAACTAAAGAGCATGTTTACTTCACTACTCTAACACTTGTTCAAAGTGACACAGATTGATGAGTACCTAATTAGGGGAAAGTAGAATCAGTTTTTTCCGCATTAGCAGATTGTATACAATAAGTACTATTTTATTCCTATCTACTGACTACTGATTAAGGAATAAGAAAGGTCATTCACTCACACGAATGGTAGCCTACCATTCCTGGAAATCGCATTCCACTTGTCACCTGGTTCTATAGCATGTCTACATACACCATAAAATTATCGTCCTCAAGCTCATATACATCATAATTCAAATATATATCTGCTAATTTACGAGTATAATAAATAATAAGTTCTGTTTTTACTGAATAAATTTCAAAGTTAATTAGTACATGTTAGTATTTCGTTCACAACTCATAGAATTATATTGAAGCTTATATTGAATGTGATTCGGAATAAATGAATAAATAAATGCATGGTTATAAACGTTTAATGCGTGAACTAAATTATCGTCCATAAATCGCCCATATCAATTATAATTCCATGATCCATTATCAAGAATGGACATAAGCCCAGGAAGCAATACCAGATGCCAGTGTGCATCAATATTAATTCTGTGATAATTGAACAATATTGCATTTGATAACCGTATTACCGTATTGAATTCCAGGGTAGTTCATGCTGAACGCATCCACTAGCAGGTGAGTGCATCAGTGAGTTAACACCCTAACCGCGAGTACCCTATTATCCCAAGACAAAGTTCAATTTGAAATTACTTTTTACGATAGCATTTTTGTGGAAACTATCTCAAAATTTTCTACAGAGTTTCTCTAATTTCGACTCCTTTTCCCTCTCCAAATTCAATGTTCTAATTTCTTCTCTTCAGTTTGAGAGATTAAAAACTGTACGACTCAGACTTAAAACGTACCTCACAGTCATCTGATCATCTGGATGAAAATTCATCTCCAACACTACAGTGTTTTCGATCTCTCTCACTGCGCAGACAGTGTAGTTCCTCGTATAACAGGCCTGGTAGTACGGGTGGGGAGCCACATCCCCACTCCCTGTTCCAATAAACGCAAGAAGCTTCGCTGGTCTATTGTAACCATTCAACTGAAAATATGTTCAAATTAATGAAACTATTTAGAAGAAGATGAGCTGAAATAACACAGAAAGTATATCAGTGGACAATAATCATTATGAATAATAATTACTTAAATTAGGTAGGCTACTTGTGAGTTCTGGATATACAAAATACAACACAATAATAGAGAAAGGCGGAGAATAATTATTGCGAAGAATCTGAGTATATCTACTGCGCCAACCACATTCTGGTTTAATGAGAAAATCATAAGGCTCAATTCACACAGATTTGTCGTGGCGTAGACGTAGTTTGACAGTGGCTTGGCACTGACTTTTTTAACTCCCATATTATTGTAAACATGATATGGTAAATAGTTTCGCCACGCCACTTCTATTTGCTTAAGATCATGTTTATAATGATTATACGAGTGGCGTGGAAGTGGCTAGAGTCTATTCCACGCTACCGCCATGTCACTTCTGTGTGAATTGGGTTTAAGAATAAATGATTATGATATTTTTCTTCGTGATAGAACAATCTCTTATCTCTCTACTGCCTTACTGATCATTGTTCATACTTTCGAATCCCCTTTTTGATTCGAATCAAATTTCTGATTTGTACACAACTTAATGGCAATCGTTAGATAGTGCATTCCGCCGGTTCTACAGCCAAAGTAATAATAATTACTTCATATAAAATGGATACAGAAACTGTTGGTTACCGAGTTATACAGAGTCAAATATTTCACTTAGAACTCAGTACGGTAACCTTTGTGAAATAATAGAATTCTCAATGCGGTTACAAAGATACAAATAAGACTGTTTCTTACATGTTTCCTATCTGAAATGCCAAATAAAACTAGCTCTAGAGCAGCAAATGCAATCAGTTACTTAAATACTGAGATATCTTATTTAGAATACCGTTCGATGAATGTCATAGTTGTAGCTCAGTAGCTCAGAGAATAATACTATTATTGTCTGATGAGGAAATTCAAAAGATCAATACCACAATTCCTTGGCTGTAGCCCTACGATTAGCGATTAGCTGTCGACCAATGAAAGTTCAAGAATACTTGTGCGGCCAATGTATCGGCCAATGAGAGTACAGCTCAACTAACTTTCATTGGTCAACAGCTAATGGCCAATCGTGGGGCTTCACCCACACTGTAAAATTATATTCTGCTGCTCTTATTTCATTATATCGATGAATATTTTGATAATGGTGTAAAAACCGAAAATAGTATCTAGAAAATAGATCAAGTGATTTTGACGATTCTTTTATCTTTTAGATAGCCGATGAATTAATTGAAGTTATAAAAGATTATCTGGAACTGCACTGCGATGTTGGGATCTCGAAGTGAAGTATAATTCTCTACCCCCGTGGTTCTAAAAGTGTGGGGCGCGACCCCCAAGGGGGGCGCGATGAATGCTCAGGGGGGGGCGCAAAGCTTGGTTGAAAAATGTTTTAAATGTACTTCTAAAATAAATACGATAAGCTATCTTTCTATTTTTAAAATTACATGTGAGTAATCTTTACTCATAGAATATTTATATCAACCGTATTGTTAAATTCAAATTCTCAATCAATAAGTGCTCCCTCAACATGATAGAAAAAGAAAACCTCATTGATCTCCAAGGTGACTTTGTGCTTTAAATGAAATTTGTAGAATATTCTCTTATATCCTTCTGGATTGGTGTGCAAAAGGAACACCCAATTTTGAGTAAAATGCATTAGAGATATAGACTCCATTTGCTATAATTTATCCGTGTGAAACTGGGTTTTCTGCTCTAGCTGCCATGAAAAGTGAATAAAGACCAAGACTGGATGTGACCCAGGAGCTTAGAGTAGCGTTATCGGAGCTGACACCTCGTTTCAACAAACTCTGTGCGAAAAAACAAGCTCATCCTTCACACTGACGCTGTTTGTATTGTTAATTTCTATGATAAACAAAAATAACAACTATGTACTATAGTAGCTGTAGTACCTGAATAAATTATAATTTATTGTTTGTATTAAATTTGTTGTTTTATTATGATTGAAACTATTGCAACATTGGGTTATGTAAAGAATGTGCAATACTCAACTAAATAAAAATATTGAGTGTAAAATATGTAGGGATATACGTACGTATAGGCCTACGTATATGTACAACATGTATAGTAGTCTATGCTTATACATGTAGGGGGTCCGGCTTAAAGCTGAATTATGCAGGGGGGGCTTGAAGTAAAAAGTTTGAGAACCACTGCTCTACCTTGTTGTAGGCTCCAATATCGATCAAAATACAATTCAATCTAATTTACGATTTAAAGACTCACTCTGATAACAGGATGTGAAATTCCAGTTTCATCTCTGATAACTCCCCTGCTGCCCTCTATGTTGTAACGAGCTCTGTGTGTCCTTTCAGGCTTCACGGCAATATCAAGGAATATCTGGCCATTCCTGGTATACGATTGCAGTTGACTTCTGAGAGGAATCACATCTCGTTCACTATGAGTTCCCAG